>NW_025108973.1:209488-310902 GCF_011392965.1 Frieseomelitta varia
CTCTCGCTACTTAAACGATTAACCTTAAAATTAAGAAAAAGACTTGAAATGAGAAAAATTTTAATTAAAAAAAAAAAAAAAAAAAAAAATGCACAGCCTAAAACAAAAAGTTCAATATGTATTCTATCACCATGGAAAATTATTTCTTATGTGATATCCACTGGAACTAAATCTCCTTTAAAACTTCAAGCTTTGGTCTAACTTCTCCATGTAAATATGTAATTCCGCAAAAATAACACTTCTCACAATATTTATACATGGAAATATGTATATGCACAAACCATATATTTCTATTTATTTGTAATAGATTCACAAGTTTTAATTTGATGTAATATAAAACTTGTAATGTACACAACATTACTTAATATCCAGTAATATTTTTTATATGTTTAGAATAAAATGTAATTATACAAAAGCAGTTTCATTTGGTTTCATTAGTAACCTTCCTTGTAGTGGATTTTTGATCTATTTAACTTCATTCAGTTGAACTACATATTTATATCAGAATCTTGAAAATTAATTTTTAATAATATTACTCTTTCCAAAGATAAATACACAATATATCATAAAAGTCGCAATTTTTGCTAGAAAAATTTTCTATATTTTATTCTATTATATATTTCTTAGAAAAATGTGATATCTAGATTTAACTTAGGCTGAAATATATAATAGTGATGTCAATTTTATATATACTCTTCATTAATTTATAAATACATTTTTCTTTCTTGACATTCTTATACATTATTATACATGTCTTAAAAAATTATAGCATTAAAGTTTAATATAAAAGTTTAGTTAAAACTATATAGAAATTAAATTGGACTGTTTGCAAATAGACCCTATACACTTTTTACAGTTAATTGCAAGATGATTTATCAGTCAAGGCAGATATTGATTTATTAAAATAAGATATAATTTAATAATAAATAACCAAAAATTAAGATGACAATTGTTGTTTTATTAAAAACACATTACAAGATCATATATTATTATAATATCTCTTTTTTTTATATTACAGAAATATAAATTAACATATCCTCGTTGAATTAAAATGTTCAATACTTTTAAATTAAAAAAAGAAGTACAATAAAATATAATCAAAACAATTAGTATAATTTATCTGCCTCATTATCCTGATATTATGGACTTCCTATAAGACTATATATATAATTTTCAGCTTTAATGATTCAAGACTTAAATTTTAAGTGAACGTTTACAAGAACAAATACTAAATATCAAATTGTTTCAATAAGAATTCAATTTGAATTAAAATGTTTATTAAGAAAACATTTGTTTTATTTTTCAACAAATTAATTCTTAACAATAAAACATTAAAAATTAATCAACCCTAACACATCTGAATGATTGATAAATAATTTCTAAAGGGTATTGAAAGAATATCATCTATATGGAATGCTTCACTGAAGCATTGGAAATGATGTTTTCTTTCATATTTGTTAAAAAAAAGCTGAGTGTGACATCAGTCTCAGCATTAATTATATAAACTATCATGATAATCAGTATTGCACTCTCAAATTTAGTGATAATGAGTTTAAGGAGTTTAAACAGGCCTCTATGATACTAAAACTGGTGACAGGTAATATGGCCCCAAAGTTTTATTAGGGAAAGCTATTTTCTATTAAAGACAAAGTAATTTGATGAATAATAAATAAAATAATTTTTAACTTCATAAACTAAAGAGAATAGTTTTTACCAAAATTAAATAAATAGTAAAGTAACATAAAAAATGAAATAGATACATAGAAAAAATTTTAAACAAAAGATACAATAGATGAAAATCAAGATGTTAAGAAAAATAGTTTATTTATCAACATCACTAAAATATGAAAAAGTAATATAATAAGTCAGAAATGAATCTCTTGTAACAAAATTAAGAGAATAAGTCTTTGAGAAATAAAATCTTTCACAAAAGAATGACTAGTATGCTGGAAAGAGCTTAGTTAACATTACATTTATATTTATGGGAAAATTTGAAAATTAACAAAACAACTGATAATAAGAATGGAAATAGCAAATTACATATCAGTCAACAATAACAATAATGCATATGAAAATATTCAGTCAATTATAATAGACCATAGAAAATGTAGCAAGTAATGTTTTCAAAATTTTTCAATTTTATCCTGTCACTAATGAATAAATTTATTTTATTCTACATGAGTCCTGTTTTTAAGTGTTTTATGAATATGATATATTCAACAAAATACAAATCTTCTTAACATGCAAATATTATGTTTAAAAAGATATTTAAGTATAAATATTTTGAACCGATCAAATGCTCTGGCAGTTAAATGCTTTATTCTTAATATTTACGTCATTTATTTTAAATCTTAAATTATCAAATCTTCGATAATATAATCCATGGTGAAAGAATTACAAAATTTTCTGACAGAGTAATTATATTACTTCTGACTAAATAAAAACTTATACTTGTTAATTTAAGTATTGTCATTTTAGCAGTAAATCATTTTTTATAATAATTTTATATAAAATTATGGAAATAATAATTATGAAGTTAATAAATTTATGTAGGCTTAACATCCAAATTAGCAGACTCTATGCTATATGCATTTTTTTCAGAATAAAAGGAAAACAAGTATTTGGTTTAACATTGGTATTTGTCAAAAAGTATCATCTATGATACGAAAGAATAGTAGTAACCCAAAGAAGCCGTTGCCAAATCCAACGTGGTATTCTGCAAGGTCCAAGACTAGCCATTGCACTGGCTATATGACGCAACCAATCGCGAATACCTCGTGGTGCATGTCCCCCATTGACATAAAGGACATAAGTAAAACCATCTTTGCATTTGCCATGAATTACATAATAATATGGTAAAAAACTATGTAATCGAAAGTGACATCTCTGATAGAACAATATAGCTGGTGCATTGCTGGATAATACATGCAGGAAGACTGCTTTTACGGAAGAACGTTCTGGAGCAGTGACATGTGCTAATAATTGTTCCAATAATAATGATGCAATTCCATTTCTTCTATATGCGCGACGTACACCTAAACTAAGAATATAACCCACTAAACAATCATTTCCTAAACTTGAACACAAAATACCACGATCTTCTGTGTTTAATTTTGCATAAGGCTTTATTTCTGCGACAATGAGTCCAATTATTACTCCACCATATACAGCTGCAAGTGCATAAAACCGTGAGGAACTTGTTATATCTTCATACCACGAATAAGGATAATCTATGACAAAATAAATTAATACTTTAATATAAGTATTAATATGATTTTTAATACAAGATGAATAATTTATAGAACTAATTTATAACAACATGCATAGTTATATTAAATTTATAAATCTTGCACTATTTGACAAAATAATTTATAACATATTTATTAATTAATCCTTTATGGCTTTATTCTAATTCAAAGATATAGGTGTATGTAGTATTATTTTTATTGCATTTAAAATAGAATATTCTAAAATTTATATTTTGTCATAAATATGTTACATCATATTTCATTAGAAAATAAATAAAATATGGTAACATACTTAAATTTATGTAATAATTATCAAATACACCTTATAATTAAATGGATATAAAAAGTTGCATTATTAATTTATACTCAATCTTTTTTTTAAATTAATACTAGCTATCAATTTCATTTTAATTATATGAAAATAAAACAATAAAACTTATTATTAAATAAAAATTATCAAACTATTAGATTTAAACTATAAACAAATATTTGCTTATTAAATAGTGGTAATATATACTGATAAAACACAATAATGATCAAGAAATATTATTTATATAAGTTATTACTATCATATATAGTCTATATGGAAAAAAATATTATAAAAAATGTTTCATAGACATACAAAACCATGTTTCATAATACAAAACTATTTAATGTCATCATTATAGATATAATAATAACAATAATAAAATATGACATTAAGATAATATTATAAATATTTATTAAAAATGTACATAATATACAGAAATTAAACAAAAGCAAATTAAGTAGATGGTCTACTAACAAGTTTATTTGTTTAGAAGCAAAATATAAACAAAAAAGTAGATAAAATATTATTTTTTTAAAGATTAAATAAATTACATTTAAAGATACTTTATTGTTTGTATAATTTAATATTATATTTAAGCTATAATTTAATATTATACTTAAGCTATATTGATTAAAAAATTTTAAAAGTACTTAATTATGAAGATTAAACAAAAAGTAATTTTAATTAAATCAAACATCAAAGTTTAATTTAATTAAAATTACGAGTAATTCTTGAAATATTTACATATTTAATATAATACTTAGCTGCAATTGGAATGTTATGATTAAATTAAGTCAGCACCTAAAGGGCCAAAATAATGCAGAAACACTATATTTTAAATTGTAAGTTTAAATATAAAGCCAAAAAGGATTAATTACATGTGAAAAGCAATTGTAAATTACTCTTTGTACGAGGTGTTGTTTGTTAAGGGTTTAATTTAAAATTGATATTTCGTACCAATGGGAAACCAATCTTGGCAAAGTGCTCGTACTTCTTCCAAATCATCTGGGCACAAGAACCGTAACTGGACATCACTCAAGACACATAAAGGTACAGTTGCAGGTATCACGGAGGTCTTTTGCTCATTAGACAAATTTCTTGTAGTATTTTCATCCGTGTATTTATGTTTATTTTCTTGAGATACTTTGAAGTCACTTTTCTCAATTTCCGGTAAAATAAGATACCGATTAAAAGATACGGCCATCACGCCACAACTTTTCTACCATTTCATTAGTCATTTCTTTAACGATGTCAAGCATGTCACGTTGCATGTAAACGTTTGCTAGTAAACATATTGAAATCCGCAGACATTTTGTCCCCCTCTCTATAGTCCACTATTTTCGTCTCTCTTTTTCTCTCTCTCACTCACTCTCTTACTGTCCTCTTTTTTCTCTCAATTTCTTTCTCTCTCTTTCACCCTTGATTTCCACATATAAGGATTGAGCACTATCTTAAAAATACGATAGTAACGTGATTCTTTGAATTAATTATTAATTATTAATCTAATGTATCATTATTCGTGTTACTTTACAAAAAGATAGTATAAAATATCTTTTCTAAATACCCATCTAACGAATGATTTCATCATTATTTTAAACTTCAAAGTGTAATATACGCATGTACAAAGATCTTTTAAAAAATATAAATTTCATAGGTATCTTTATTAATTATCAACAATTTTACTTTGTAATAAATTATTATCAAAATATATCCAAAAATATAATATAATACCATTTATTGTTTTTTCATTTAATAAATAATACAATTTAAATATATATTTTATAAATATATAATTTATAAAATGTTCATAATATTCTTTATGATAATTTAATCGCAGAAGAATGAAAAATTTTCAGAATTTTAGAGATTAGAATTCGAATTTATGAATCTCCAAATTCATAGCGCCAATAATCATCCTCTGCCTTTTATAAGGGCCATCAGTATTGAATACCATGTTCTTCAATTTCTCCTTTTTTCGAATAAATTTCTTATTATTCTGTTCTTATTATACTTCTAGTAATATTTTTGTAATATTTCTGTATAGAACATGTTATCACAGATTTAGAAAAGAAACATAATCTTTCGTACAATGACGTGCGTTTAATAAAATGTTTCAAGGAATAATTTGATAATATTATTAACACTTGGTATTTTTATGCAGAATACAAACAATAATTTCGTTTTAAACCTGTTATTTTTTTTTTAAATTAATGTTATTTCTATATTGTGATAATAATCTTTACTTCAATAAATTCCATGAACTAAAAAATTTCGTTAAAGTGTTAATAAAAATATATTTGAGAAACTATCTCCGTAAGTTATTATTTATTAGTTGAAAAAATTAATTTACAAAAAATGATCAAAATAAATGTGTTTTTGTTTAAATAACAAATGAATAATTCAATGTGAATAACAAATATTCTCAAATCGGATAGAGCCAGGATATTTATACAGACGGAATACATGTATATAGTATATACTTTAAGACTATATCAATGACTATTTTTCTAAAGAAATTATAAATATATTTACAAAGATATATTTTATTTGTTATCTGCATTAAAATTTTCTTGAAAATAATAGAAAATTGACTATGTTGGCAATATTGTGATAACCAAACGTAGATTGCCATGAAGTTATCTATGTAATATTTGTAATATTTTGTTAATTTATGGCAATAAATAATATCGCTTGAAACAACATTGCCTCAGTCATCATTTCTTTTTGAGACTTTTATGCTTATATTTCCTCGTTTAATTAGGAATTTAAAACGGAATCAACTTGAACATGTGATAATGTAATAACGAATATTTATATTGAAGTACTATATGTACATTTTACACTTTATTATTGTCCTGTGGTAATTTATGACTGCCTAAATTATCTGTATGTGTTTGTATATATTTTGTACATATATATAAATATATGTACAAAGGATCTAATGTAGTAGATGTAATATTATATATAATACCGAATATACGAGTGAAACATGTTCCTTGTGTCTTATAAAAGATTACCCGCTAAATTGGGTTATGAAAGTTATAAAATTCTACGAAACTAAAAGATTCATAAAAGACGTAAATTAGAATAATAAGAAATGGTTATGACAAAGAATCATTCAATAAGTCGATCCTCTAGTTGTTTACGAAAATATCGAATATTATTTGTATTTGGTATTACTGTACTATGCGTACAAATTTATTTAGCTCATATATTTTTCGGTCTGGAGATCCGAAGTCGAAGATTTAGCCGGTTGTCTTCAGGAGAAGTAAGTTCCAACTTACGGTTTTTTTTTTATTATATGTAATGTAGATATCACACATTACTCTTATTACTACTACTACTAACATTAATAAAAATTATATACTTCTTTTTGTGTAGGATTCATCTCAGCTTACAGAAGATGAAGATTTACCAAAAGGCTTACGTCAATTGAAGCTTCCACCTGACAAAACTAGTAATTCAAATAAAATTTTACAATTTCAGCGAAACCGTACTACTAGAATAAAGCTAGATCGTAAATCATTAAATTTTACACCATCTTGTGAATTTACTGGCAGAGAAGCAGTGAGTGCTGTAACACGTGCACAAAGTCAAGTATGCAAACAACGCATTGTCAATGTGACGTGCCTTAATCAACAGGGATTATTATATCCAGAAAGAATACAGTCTCTGTGCCCTCATTCTCCAGGATTTATAGACAAACCAGTCAGTTTAGGGTGTTTTAAAGATGATAAAACATTAAGAATTCTTTCTGGTTATTACCATGTTTTTAAAGGGAACAATTCTCCAGAACGTTGTACTTTCTTGTGTCTCCAATCAGGATATTTGTATGCTGGTACTGAATACTCGTAAGTATTTCACATATCTAAGAAGTTAAATCAAACGGGTAAGAAGTTAAATCAAACATTATATATATTTAATTTTAGTGTTGAATGCTTTTGTGGAATGGAGAAACCATCTCAGCTTAAACGATTACCAGATTCTAGTTGTAATATGAAGTGTTCTGGTAATCCAAAATATTCTTGTGGTGGATATTTAACAATTAATGTGTTTTGGACTGGAATTCAGAGTAAGGAAGTAAAGAATTGAAATATTTATGTAATATGTACATTTATTATTGGTTTTAATAATGCAAATTTATAATAAATTTTATTTTTTATTTGATAGAATTTAAAGCACAAGAAGCTCGAAATACGAGTATAGATGGTGAAAATGAAAAGCCTGCTCGGATAGCATATTTATTAACAGTAAATGGCAGAGCCAGTCGACAAGTAAAACGACTTATCAATATTCTTTACCATCCTTCACATTTATTTTATATTCATGTTGATGCGGTAATTAAATAAATTTTTCCTTTTTAATATATTCACGACAACATAATCAATCGAGAACACTCTATATATATTATGCTATCATGAAGTAATTAATATAATATAAGAACATATTGTTGTAATCTGTGTATTTTATATTTTCAGCGACAAGATTATCTTTATCGAGAAATGTTAGAAGTGGAAAAGTCTTGCAAAACTAGTAATATTAAAGTGGCAAGAGGAGAAAATTTAAGACATGCAAGCATTTGGGGAGGTGCAAGTCTTTTAACAACTCTTTTAAAATCTGCACAGCAAATGCTTGCACATCATCATCATTGGGATTTTCTTGTAAATCTTTCAGAATCTGATTTTCCTATAAAAAATAACGCGCAATTAACTCAATTCCTTAGCTTGAATAAAGGTATGAATTTTGTAAAATCTCACGGAAGAGAAGTTCAACGTTTTATCACCAAACAAGGTTTAGACAAAACTTTTGTGGAATGTGAAACTCGCATGTGGAGAATAGGCGATCGTAAATTACCAGATGGTAAATACACTTTTTTTTTTATTTGTACTTCATATTATTTGCAATTTATTACGAAAATATTGTTTTTGTAGGTATTCAAATAGATGGTGGTAGTGACTGGGTAGCCTTAAGCCGAGATTTTGTAGAATATGTTGCTAATACAAATCCAGATACATTAGTGACTGATCTCTTAAAAGTGTTTAAATATACTTTATTGCCTGCCGAATCATTTTTTCATACAGTTTTACGTAACTCAAAATTTTGCAATACTTATATAGATAATAATTTACATGTTACTAATTGGAAAAGGAAGTTAGGATGTAAATGTCAGTATAAAGCTGTGGTTGATTGGTGTGGATGCAGTCCAAATGATTTTAAACTTGAAGACTTTAGCAGAATTCGTAATACAATAGATCGGAATTTATTTTTTGCTCGGAAATTCGAATCTATTATTGACCAAAGGATTATAGACAGGGTAGAAGAATGGCTGTACTCTGAAAATTTAAATAAAACCGTAAATGCAAAAGGTTACGATGCTTATTGGCAAAGTTTGTATCATGCGGCAGATTTGAGTCCTTTGACTGATGATGCACAATTGACTGTTTCAAATTCCTTAGCAAGGTTGATTTTTCATAAACTAAATGTAAATTACAAAGATGTCCGTCTTTTGGAAACAACTGCCTATTTTAAACAAAATCAATTTGTTGGAATATTAATTCTTGCTGAAGTTACATTACAACAACAAACTGTTCAACAAAAACGAATAGAGTCTTTGGTTTATCCAAGACATAACTTTTCTACTAGTAGAGAATGGTTAGGAAAGATACAAAGTTTATCTGTTAATACTGATTATGATCAAAAAGAAAAGACATTTAGAAATTTAATAGGAAGTATAGGACCATATTCATATCCAGTTTTATCATATGAATTTGATACTGGAATTACAACACCTCAAAATCTGTCAATATTATGGGTGGACCCTTATGGTCGATTAGCGGAAGTTAATTATATACAGCTTGAAGAAATGACATTAGTAAATATAAGTTTCTTAATTGATTGTTTTATATGTAATATACTATAGATAACTAATATTTTTCCTGTTTTCAGACAGGGTATGTTAAACCACAATTCAATGAACATCTAGTTGTGGGTACTTGGCATCTATTTTTAGTTGCTGATTCTTTATTAGTGGCAAAAATGAATTTTTTGGTGACCCCTTTAGCATATTGGAAAAATAAGAAGATTGATCCAGAGAGAGCTAAGGAAGTAAATAATGCATCTGTTGACAGTTATCATATTACTGAAGAAATGAACAAAAAGTGGTCACATTTATTAAATTCTGTAAATTTTTACGAACGAACTACACATATGACAGATAATGAAATTAAGATTAATTCTAACTTGGATCAATGGATAGATAAATTAGTACAGAAACATTACGAAATTGATAAAATATGTAATGTTAATGATACTGAATTAAAGTTACAAAAGTGTATTAATACTTATTGGAGCTCATTGAGCCCAGATACAAAGGCTGATATCAATAACTTATGTTAAAACTATTACTTTACTAAATATGTGCCATTCTCGATATTTTTAAAATTTAACTTATTAAATACGTGTAAAAGTGTTAATAATCTTTTTAGATATTTTTATATCAAATACATGCTATACATATTTATATGGTCTATTTTAAAAGTATTCTACATCCTAAAACTAAAAAATTTTTAAGCCAATATAATTTTTTATCTTCCTTTATATATCAAAATTTGAATGTTAAAATTTCAATAATCTGATTATTTTACTGTAATGAAATGCTTCTTATCTATTTGTATAAAGCTTTGTGTAAAGTTAATGTATACATATTGTATATAGATTTTCTCTTATTTGCGGTAAATTTATATGCAATGCAGAAAATTTAAGTTTATTTTTACATAGGGATATAGAAGACAATTAAAAGAAATAATTAATCTTTATTTGCTATATAATTTTCATTTTGTAAACTGATAAATTATGTTTTACATTTTATGAGTAGAAAACTAATTTCCCAGTGTATCTCAATATTCTCAATATACAAAATTTGAATTACATTCCTATAAAGTATTGCTATATGTGCCTTCAATTTTATTAGTTCATAGAAACCTCAAGATTTCAATAATAACTGTGTATGAATATCACAGAGTGGTATAAATTAAAAATATTAATTTATTAAGTAAACATATTTTTAGAAGATCATAAGAATATTTTATTTTACAAGATGTAATATCTGTTGTGTAATTTGTCTGTATATATTTACAGTGATGCTTAACTGTACAAAAATATTTATACTGCTATTCTTTTTATAAATAGTAAACAAAAAAAATTAATTAATTTAAAAATTATTTTACTACTTAAATTGTTGTGAAATAAAAATAATGAACTCAAATAGTTCTTCAATTACCTATACGATTATATTAATGTATTAAATAATAAAAATTAATTAAAAATAGTTATAAAGAATATTTTATTTTCAAATAGAAATTTTTGAATTTAACCGTATAAGTGATACAATATAATGAGATGTATTTAATTAAGTAATTACCAAAATCCTGTTCATAAAAGATCTTTAATAAAAATAAATTTTAGAAATGTTAGTTTTATTAATTTTGTTCTGAAAATTACGATAATGATCTATAAAAAATATTTATTTAAAACTACTTTTTGCTTACACTATGAATTTCAAATTTACCGCTAAGAAACGTTCAAGATCGATTATTATGAATTTGTACACACGTGCATCATATTGTCTACAATTGCCGTTATACTAAAATGTCACATTTAAAACATAACAAGTTGATATAATAGGAAAGTGATACAAGTTTTATCACTGGCATTCAAATTTATATTCAAGTTTATATTCAATAATATCATGACAAATAAGAATAAACAGTTAAAAATTTTTACTAACTTTTAAATATTGTAAAATTCAATCTCCTACTGTTTTGCATTTGTGGATGTTATGTGCTCGATTATTTTTAATAAATTTTAAATTTATACATAAAACATATTGAAATCAATATTTTCTGTGATCATAGTGTATAATAGCTGTAAAATATATTAACAGTTATTTAGATAATAAAGGGGTATCTCAATTAAAATTAGACAATTTTGTAAACACAATGTAATGAAAGTATAGTTTTTTTAATATTTTTACACAAAGGAAAAATAATATAAACATTAATAGAATTAGGGAGCACTGCCAAATATATAAAATAATAAAAATTATTCAAACGAACAAGTATTATCAAAATGTATAATAATCCAAAATATATTTCTTAAATATATTTAATTTAATATAATAATAATGTCATTTCAGAACGGAGCTAATAAGATCTAACATAACCATAAGTAATGTTACATAAATAGAATCATGAAAATGTATAGATTAATGCATCATCAAAGATTTGTTTTTCAAAATCAAAAACTTTTACCTCTTACATATACTTGTATACGATCTAAAAAACAAGAGACCAGAAACTTGGAAAAAAGAATGTCTAATATAAAAAGTTATTGGTTTGATAAATATATAAATTATATAAAAAATTATAATCGTGTACTAGAGAAAAGATTTCCAAAGACAATGCATGTATATCGCATATTTAGCGTTGGAACCAATGATTTTATCCAAGACGTAAAAAAATTTCTTTTGATATTGAAAAAGCAAAATATTGATAAATACAATAATTTAACTCTTGATGAACTAAAGTTGAGCTACACAATGCCTAAAGATTTAATACGAATATTGCCTGTTTTATTAATATCTGCCATTCCTTTTACAAGTTATATCATCTTTCCTCTAGCATATTATTTTCCGAGATATCTTTTAACTTCTCATTATTGGACACTGCAACAAAGACTTGATTTTATGCTATTGGACCATAAAGAAAGATTAAAACACAACAGACCATTGTTTAGGTGCATGCAAGCAAAGCTTAACAATATTAAAAATCAAACATTGAAATTGAAATGGAGTGGTATTATTGCAAGTCTTGGCAGTGGTACACATCCTAATGTGAAAGATATTATTGCTTGTTCCGAATTATTTGCGGGTCAACCATATTCATTAAATAGCCTTAAAAGAAAACACAAAGTATGTTGATTTCAATTATTTTAGTACATTAATTTTATATTTATAAAAAACAAATTTCAAGGATAAAATGTTCTGTGAAATGTGAAATATAATACTTTTAGAAAGAATTACTTGGCATACACAATATATCAACTTGGACAGTTTTTAAAGAACAAAAATTAAAAGAACGAGCTATGTTAATAAAACAAATGGATCAAGCCATACAAAAAGAAGGTGGACTTACAACTATGTCAAATGATGCAATACGTTGGGTATGTGTAAAATAATTTTTTAATATTTTTTTATACTATTTATTTGCATGATTTCTTTACATATATTTTATATTTAAATTATAAAATACACTTATCACATATATTTAAATTATAAAATATTTTAGGCACTTTCCTTTAGGGGTCTGAATCCTGCAACTATGTCCTTAGAAAGTATGAGAAATTGGCTTGAACAATGGTTTATGATATCAAATACAGTTGATGAAAACACATTGTCATTATTATTACATAGCCCAATATTGTTGGCATACAATCATCCAACCAATTGGATCCTTTTATATACTTGAAACAACATTACTAAATATTTGTTCTTCTTATTATAAAAAAAATGTATAAGAATTATAATAATAGAAATACTTATGTTTGAATTGTTTATATAAATTATTTTATGAATATTTAATTTCAACTCTCAATGTATATTACATTTGTATTTTATATGTAATTTATTGTATTTAATTTTAACTTTCACTGTACAGTATATGTGTAAATAAAATGTATATTTAAAAAAGATACAAAAAACGTACATTTTCATTAGTGTTATACAAATTTTATCATATCTGTCAGAAAATTTTCTTTTTTTAAATATAAGTTATTTTAGGAAAATAAAGGAAGCAAGAACAACATGCATGTAAAATGATTATAACTTGTGTATATATATAGTTAAAATACTTTCATTTTGTCAAATATACATTTTCCATTATATTATAAAACGTCATTACAAAATATAATTCTTATTTTTTGTATATGTTTGAACATAACATAATACAAATGTAATTTTTATTAGCTATTAAGTATAAATTTCATCAATTGTCAAAACAAATTTTCTTATCAAATTACACAATATGATATGTTGTTTGAAATTAATAGATGCTAAGGCAGACTTTAAAAAGTATCAAAACAATGTTATTAATAATTATACTAATTTGCATTAATCAATAGGTATATAAGCAGGTAGAACACCAATTGGAGGACGTCTTAATACTGTTGAATCAGAAATAACTTCTGATTCATTACTATTTTCATTTATTTCTGAATTTGTATTATCACATATTTCAACTGATGTATTAGAATGAATTGCTGATTCTACATTTTTCATAAGTTTAATTTTTTTCATAACATTTTCTCTTTTTTTATCAAGAGATTTATTTAGAACGTCTGCTTGTTCATAATATCTAAGCCTGTTTTCAGTACTATAAGATGAAGTATTTTTTGTAACAGGAACTACTGCTTGATTGCAATGCGTACTGTACTTTCTTTTTAAATGGCTTTGTTTCTTAGAAGAGGATTGTGTTTTATGTGGATAAGGACAATGCTTACCTTTACTGCATTTTTTGGTTTTCTCAAACTCGGGACACAGATTTTCATGACGCTGCTTACACTGTAAAAGAAGAAACTTCCAGGTCTTTTGAAATATTGTTTTTTACGAGTTATTAATATGAATTTTATGAATTTTGAAATTAATTTCATAAATAATTATAAAATTATCAATATTTAATTTAAAAATTAATAAAAAAGTAATTATTTATGGACTATGAACATATAATTACTACTAAATATAAAAAAAATAAAAATGCAGAAAAAATAAATTATAAAATTTTTAAAAAGGATATTAATCCTGCTAAATATTTAAAATTTGAAAAAAGATTTAATTTAATTTAATTTTATATTATTAAATTTAACTGAAATTTGATAAATATACCAACATATAGTCAGTTGCCAATATATTACGTCTTCTTTGATTTTGATCATTTTCGAATGTATAGAAACAAACATTTTTTCTTATGATTGTTAAATTTGGTTTTCAAAATATGTATAGAAAAATGTTCAAAATGTTGATTTCTATAACATATTTAAAAGTTATTAAAATCGGTGAAGATATAACATCAGCAATTTTATCTAATATATATTGTATGCTATATGATACATTTATATTTAAATGATAAAATTGTCTAATTGCCAATGTTCAATATTCTTCGTAGACATGTGTACCAATTTCAAAGATTTAATAGGAAATAGTAATTATTTTAATTGGAATAATAAATATTGCACTTACCTCACTACCTTTGGCACAGTATCCTTGTAAGAAATCTATGCAAATTGGAGTACTGGAAGAAACTTTGATATGACGATAAGGACAAGCATCCCGGGTACAACAACCTTCTAAGAAGTACTTGCAAGTTGGCATTTTTTCTGGACCAATATCATGAGATAACGGACATTTATCCAATAAACAATTTCCTTGAAGAAATCTAAAAATATATTGTCTATTAAATAAACAATATTCTTTATATCACATAAATAAAAAATACTTACTTCTTACACAAAGAAATTTGTTTTTTATCATGAAGTTTTACACAAATTCCCTTTTCATGATTTGAACAATATCCAAATCTTTGGAATATTAAACATGGTTGGTTATTTTTTTGCATTTTGTTTCGTAATATTTGTATACTTTTTTGTTTGACTTTATTGCTGCAAAAGAGAAAAAATTAATAAAATGATTATATAAAAAAAAAGATATAATATAAAACTAAACTAAAAAAGAATACTATAATATATGTAAAAGCAAAAGTAAAATATGAAAATAATACACATGAACAATTAGTAATTACATACCTTATATTATTTTTATAATTTATTTTTTGCGACATATTAAATGAAGATTTAATTACATTTGTTGTATTTAATATTTTTGTACTTGAACTGCCTAAAGCTTCTTTTAAAGATTTTACTCTACATAATTTTTTTCCATTAGTAGTTATAATAAATTTGTCTTTAAGATTTATTACTCGTTTTTCTAAAATTGAAATGCAAGAAATATAACATTTATGTCATGCATTTATATAATTTCATGTTACATAATGTTTACTTACTTTTCACTCCATAACTTTTACGTACTAAATGATTCTTGGAAGATTTATAAACAATTCCACCAATTGTAATTAGTTCCATTTTATTATTTCTATAATATATTCATAAATTCATTAATTTTTAAAATGCAATTATAGGAACTATCTGAAACTTAAAATTTAAAAAAAATTTGTTACATTATTTTAAATACTTACATAGTTTTTTTTTGAATAAGATTTATACGTTCTTTTGCATTTGTTGTTTTTGATACAGTTCGATCTATTCTGTATTTGTTTATTTTTGGTTTCATAACTGGTGATTTTACAATATTATTTTTATTAATTGACTGTTGCAAAGAATTTATTATCTTGGTTTTCATAAATTTTTGAGGTATAGGTTTAACATTTTTTACTAAAGGATTTGAAGGTCTTTTAATCTTATAAAGTTCAACTTGAGAAGTATTAAAGGATTTTCTTAATCCTCGCTTTACACGCAAAAGTTTTCTTTCTGATAAAGCTACAATACCAGAATTGTTTACTTTCTTTTGATTATGAATAACCTTTGGAGAATTTGTACTCTTAACAAGTTTTAATCTTGAACAAGTAGGATAAGTAATATTTTGTACAATTATTTCTTTATGTTCTGCTGGTTTAGATTGTACAGAGGAAGACAATTTTTTCATTAATTTTGGATTAACATGCACTGATTTTTGAATAGAATTTGTAGTTATATTTACAGAATTACTTTGGACATCTTCATTAGAATTGATAACATTTTTCATCATTTTTGGATTAACATGTACCAAAGATTTTTTGTGTAATTTTGGATTAATATATATTGCAGAATTTTGGTGTTTAAAGTTTGGATTAATATATACATTAGTACTTGTCAACATGTTACATGCTGTAGTAGATGTTTTCGATTGTTGAGATTTTTGAAACAAATTTATATACATCCCAGATTTTGCAGAATTTAAAGTTTGATTTATGATAGGTTTTTCAACACAATGTGACTTCTCTGGCAATTTTTTCTTATGATTTTCTATTAAACCTGAAATTAATACATTATAATGTTATTAAATTGTAACATTTATATTTTATGAAATATGTATAATACAAGTCATAAATTATTATTTATACATGTTAATTGAATCACATATTAATAGAATCATAATAGTTGTTAATAGAATTACAACTGGAATAAATGTTCAGATTATCAAAAAAAAANAAAAAAAAAAAAAAGAAAATGAGAAAAAATATTAGCATATGGCATCTGAGTTGAGAATTCCAAATATTTATATAAATACATAACAAAAATGTTCTTAATGTGATGATGTTGTGATATATTAGAATAACAGTATGATTTTATTTCATTTGTTTGAAATATTTCAAAACTGCTATTTGTTATTATGATCAACTGGAATATTGCAAAAAAATATAAACTTACTCGTTAAATAGTGTATTTCTTTGATTAGACTTTCATTCATATTTGATGGTATAAAATGTTGTTTTTTAATTGCTTTCACTCAATAACGAATGACAATTACGAAGGAGAAGAGATTAAAGATAATAAATTCGCAGTATAGAAAATTATTTTACAAATCAATGCACATATATATTGCACAAATTACAACACATTGACATTCGTTACGCCAGTAGAAATAAACTAAAATATAAAAACAGATGTCGCTTTTCGAAAAACTACAAACACTAGCGCTATATACGCACGATAAATGAACTATTTTCTATTATGGTCGAATAGCGGGATATTTGAACTAATTTTTAATTCTGTAAATGTAATACATTTTCATTGTCAATTCATAATTAATTTTGCAAAATATTTTTTATAATGATATGTAAGATTTTATGAAAGTTGAATATCTAATTTAATTATTACAGAAAAACTTAACAAATATAAATAATAATATTAAACAATACATTGTTTAAATCGCTTGAAGGTTAGTTGCGTCTCATATTCATTTTTATTATTTTTAATTTGCAAAAGGTGTATGGACAATGTTACTTTGATTTCTTTTTTTTTATGAATAATATTTATAAAGACGTAGGAAATAAACTCTAATCTATAGTCGTCGCAGACTTGACAGTGCCAGGTTCGTTTACTTAATGTGCATGGAATATTCATAGTACAGCATAATTTGCATGTGTATTTATGTGCAATGTCAATTTATAGCATACGTACGCGTAATTCTATTCAATTTTGAATGTTACACATAATATCAATAATAACAGAGAAAAAACAGAAATGAACTACTTGCATGCTCATTAGCGACGTCGTATATTAAATTTGAAATGTAATGATGGTAAATATTTTGTATAGTCAATTTGCAAGTCAGTGTATTAACAATAAGTTCGAATGATTTCTGTTCAAATAATTGGCGCTTTTTCAAAAATGTTTCTTTTAACTTGCACGCAAACGCAGAACGTATTGATCTGTATCCACGAATATACTGGGTCGCGTATAAAAGCTTCGTAACTTACCACTAAACTTATATATATCCACTTGTACTCAAAGAGATACCTTTTTTATGAAGAAAAACCGAAAGATTATTTTACGTATATGGAGGTTAGTGGTGACGCGCTTCATTGTACTTATTTTCGCTCTGTACGCTGAAAGATTTAATTGTACATTTTTTTTCTAATTTGTACAAACGTTTCTTTCATTTGTTTTAATAAATTGCTATTAGCTTATTCTATATTTTAATCAATATCTTTTTTAATTATACACTTTTTTTATTATTATTAATATATTACGTTGTTTGTGAAAGTCATTAATATTTATAAGAATTTATATTTGTTTATTATAAATAACGATAGCCATGTCTATATCTATACCAGTATATTCTTTCATTTCGAATATATTTTGATTATTGTATATTATGTTTGTTATCGAATGTATTTAATAAATTTGAATAAAAATTATTTACTATGCTTTAAATATTCCTTTACTAGGATAATTTTTGAAAACAAGTGAGCAACTGCTCATGGAATCAAATATAAAATATTTTAAATCCTCTAGCAATGTAAAACGTACACATGTTCTATTATATAAAGATTTAATATCAAGAAAAATTTGTTTTATAAAATAATTATTAATAATATAATAATAATTTTCTGCAAATTGTGTAGCAATTTGAATTTAATTTTTTTTTTTAACTGAATAATTGAATTTTTTCAGATTGAATACTTACAAATTTGAAAATATCATGTTAATTACAAATCATTAATATTTGTTACGTATAATATACAGTTTTGTTTAGTCCTTATTGAAATGAGGTACCTCTGTATGAAAGCACAACAATATTTCATTGTGCATGTTCGTTCTCAATTCGTTCTCTCTCTCTCTCTCTCTCTCTCTCTCTCTCTCTCTCTCTCTCTATATATATATATATATATATATATATATATATATATATGTGTATGTCATGTACATAAAATATATAAAATGGAAATAAAAAGGTTTACTTCAAGTTTTACTCCAAAACAGGTTTGTTGTGAATTAAAAATTTATATTTATATATATCATCGCTTGAAATTATGATTTGAAATCTTTAATAATTTGGTTTTTATTATTTTTAAATGTACATATGTACATATGTACATTTAAAAATGAATGTGTTCTATTATAGAAATTAATACGAAACTATACAAATTAGTAATTAGTAGTGATACTATATATGCAATTAAAATATAACGAGAAGAATCTCAATATGTGTAATACCTTTATATTTCTGAAGTAGATTAAATCAGATTGACTCCAGACCAAATAAACATTAATTCAAGTTCTAAATTCTTCAAAAATTACTTTTGTTCTGAAAAATAGCTATATAGAGGTATAATCTTTTAATATTGAATAAATCCAGAAGATTTATCGAATAAATAAGTCCAGACTGACAAAATCCAAGGGATTTTAATTGCGTATTTTTATAGAACGTGATATTTCTAAAGTAGATAATTATTAATGACGGAAGCCCGATGATTCCATTGACGCCAAAAATTAATTTAAAAATAGAGAAGTGAGAAAAAAGAAATGAAGGATAGAAGTGCGCAGCATCAGTACCGCGCAGGCTTCGTCTTCCAGCATCAACGGGTACAATCTCAATATCAGTACCGAAAATTTCGCACAGTGCAAGGTGGAGGTTGAGAAATCGCGACGTGCTGTAGCACTATTACGCGTAACGCTGTATTTATCTTCGTTCTTTATTTCTCCTCGTTTTCTTCCGTCGTTGTACTCCTTTCTTTATTGTATATATCAGTGAATACATATGTATGTATCACGTTGCACAAAGGACTACATTTGTCGCAGCTTTTGGACGAGATAAACTTTAGCACGATCTTCTGTTTGCTTTCCTAATTTAACAGAAACATCAGGACGTCGATAGTCTTCTCCGATGGCAGATCACGATAATATTTACGACGACGAGGTAATATCAATTGATTCACTTGCGTTTTCTGTGAAATTTTCGGTTTTCATCCGCCTTGTTGGAAATTCTGAATCTCCTTGATGTTGGTAAACTTTGCTAGAATGTGATATACTGTACGTAAGGTATAATTAAATGCATACTATATGACGTTTGTCCACACGTTGAATGGTATCTTGAGAAGTTGATCACTTTTTTCCAAATGGTAATATGGTACGAAACTTTTTGTAATGCACGATATTTCTTCTTTGATATTAACAAATTTGTCTTTACTATTTACACAAGAGATTTAAAGAAAAGAGTACTTTCTGTGCTTCTGAAGTTTTATTAACGCTATGTTGAAAATTAGAGCAAGAATTTATTGATCGTAATTTTGAAATTTTACTTTTGCAAAAACTGCAGTTAAGTATATCGCTTTCTTAAAAATTATAAACATATTTCTATTGCTGTGCTATTTAATTATATTATATATACTGTATACACTTAAATTTTTATTTGACGAAATAACTTTTTGTTGATGATTTTGTTTAAAAAAAATATTCATTTATAACACGAGAGGAATTATCATATTCAACATTTTCAATATATGCGACTAATTACTATTTTCTTTAAAAGTTATTATTTTAATAAGATTATTGATATATTAATATAGTTTTATTTCTTTATGAAAATCATAATTTAAAAACAATTATTCTTAAATTATAAGATCAATAATATCTTCTCCATAAATGTACGTAAAAAGTTAACATTGACCTACATATAATCTAAAATTAAAATTACAGTAATCAATTACTTTCTTCTATAGTTATAGTATTATACTATTGCTATAAAACTATCTGGTATTTGTTTTAGATTTTACATAATAATGTATACAGTTCTAGATATAATTTTACATATAATCAATATTGTAATAAATTCCTTGTATTACACTTTTCTTAAATGTTAGAGAAATATTTATTTAATACTTATTTTGCTTACTTCGCTTTTATTTCTTGTAATTTTGTAATTTTTTAAATGTGATATTTTTATCTTTAACATTTTTGAACACTTTTTATTATCTTATATTTTAAATGAATTAGTTAACAAATTTTACTATGCGTGTAGTATGATTATCTGGCATTGGCGTTAGTGAGTACCTTTGTGATAGGAGCTTGTATCAGCGAATCCGAATCAAAGGAATTGGCGTGGCATTTTGATAGCTCTTCTTGTGATCGTTGCGGTCTTAACACTAATTGTGACATCCGTTGCCTTATTAACACCGCCAGATGAGGGTCCCAGAGTACGAGGTGCTAGAATAAGACTTTCCGAGGTAAATAATTATTTTGGATAGCAATTAAACTATTACATATTTATACTTATAATATTAATTAATTCTAACTCTCGAGTTATTTTTTTAATAATATAATTCATTATTTTAGTACCGAAGAGAGTATTTGCTTAAAGCAATATGAAAAATGAAGAATTTTTGTTAATCTCTTTTTTTAAAACATATACTGATTACAAATTTTTTTTACAATCATGGATCCAATACACCAATATCTGTAAAGGTAGATCTTTTAATATATGGTCGAAGATTTTATCTAAGTTACATTGTTGCTGCAGGTAAAATCAGAAATGTCATATTAATCAATAGATTTACCTCTGTTATTCATATTTTAATTATCTTAATGAGAAAGAAGGAAACAAAAAAAATTCCCTTGGAAAAATCATTCGTTTTCATGAATATCTTTTTGGCTAGGAGATTGCTAAGATCAATTTGATCTTGAATCTTTCGAAGACATCCACAGATCTTTTGACTTATTGATTTTGTCTATTAAATTCTGCAATCTTTAAATATTTATTTAATGGTTGTAATAATTTTACATTCCCTATTTCGCGATCCGATATCGTTGGTTATAATATTTCTTCAATTCTTTCATTTCTTCTTTTTTAAAGAGATTCCTTTCACGCTACTGTATATTCTGTTTTTAATATTCATGAACGTTCTCTGAGCAAGCATAAAATAAAATATTACTTGGACCTTGTTCTAAATCCATAATTTCACAAATTATCATTTTCCAGTCGGTATAACGATTTATTTCAAACTTCTTCAATTAGTAGGCACGATCCACCGCCTAAGTTTATTTTATACCAGCGTTTGAATTTAATTTCAAAATTTAAGATTTAATGAGAAAAAGACTTAATTTCAAAGTATATACTTTGAAAATATTTTTACAATAAAATACTTCTTAAATAATGAAATAAAAAAACTTCGATTTTTAGTAAATTCAAGTGAATACTCATCTAATTATTGTATTAATGAAAATGGTGTTATATAATAATTAATAAATAATTAATGGTGTTATATAATAAGTAAATAAATAGTTAATAGTACATTGTGTTAATATAAAATAAATATGTTTTAGGTACTTTCTGGAGAATTAACACCCCTTTTCTTCAATGGATCATGGGTAAGCGGACAGCATATTTGCTACCGGGATGTATGGGGTGGAATTTCGCTATTGTACGTCTCCTCAAAAAACATCACTTCCCGCAGTTTAATGTCCAATGAAACTTTCGTAAGTTATTTAAATATTTTTATTAATTTTATGTACTTTTATATAACAAGATAATTTAATATAAAACAAACTATTATATTTAACAGGTACGTATATATATAATTTTTTTATGTACAAATATAGAAAATTGCGTCTGTTAGAATGTATTTGTATACTTACACTTAGGCTTTCTAGAAAAACAGAACATTAAGAGGTATTTTGCATACAGAGGACACTGAATCCCGCCAAGTTCTCATTGTCACCGGATCGTAATTATTTGCTCCTTGCGCACAATGTGAAGAAACTATTCCGATACTCGTATTTAGCACAATATACAGTTTACGATGTAAATACACGGTTAGTAAGCATAATTTAAATGATAATTTTAATCTAGAATAATGAAGAAATTTGCAGAAGTGAATTCTTTAATTACTAGAGGAAATAACTTTACTATTATCAAAAGAAGAAACAAAAAATTAATTTATTTGTAAATATCTACACAACTATGCAAATTAGTCTACATTATTTTTTATTACTGTTATTTATTTATCATCATTAGACATTAATCATTTTATTGTTACAGAGAAATTATACCACTGACTCCACATCCTGAGAAAGAAGTTCACCCTTATCTTTTATTGGCACAATGGACTCCACGTGATCATGGTTTAGTTATGGTTCACGATTATGATATTTATTATATAACAAGTCCGAAAAGTAATACAGGATATCGTGTTACTGATACAGCAATTCCTGGTATTCTATCAAATGGACTACCAGATTGGCTTTATGAAGGTAATATAATTAAAATATTGTGTTTTTTTGGAAAAGAAATGTGTGAATAAATTATTTTATATGCATAAATTTTTATACATACATTTACAGAGGAGATATTACATCGTGCAGAAGCAATTTGGATGTCATCAGATGGCCATATGATGTTATATGCTTCTTTTAATGATTCACTTGTTGAGGAAATGCATATATCTTGGTTTGGAGAAGGAAATAAAGCTTTGTATCCTGATATACGATCTTTGCGTTATCCTAAGGTAAATTTTATTTATTATTTTGGATTAATTATTACAATTTATACTTTTTTATTACATATGTATTACATATGTATTATATGTATTATAAAGTCATAAAATTATAATTATTTTTAAACAATTGTCCTTTTTTTTGATATGATATGATATTATAGCCAGGAACACCAAATCCAGTAGTACGACTCTATATAGCAGACTTGGCAAATCCAAAGAACATTCATACGAAGGTAGTGAAACCGCCACCTATCATCGAGCATGTGTGAGTTTTTTTACAAAGTTTGGAATATGAAGTGCTTGAACAAATTCTCTCTTATTAATTTTTCCTCATTAGGTCTAATTATTCGTCTTAAAAAAAAAAAAAAGAATGAACAAAATTGAAAATGTCTTGAATAGAGATTGCACTTTGTTGTTTTTTACAAGAAACATTTAGATGTTTCTATGGTGACACTCCCGAGGTACTTCAAAAAAGGAAGCATAATCTTTCGGCAAGATACTTTAAAATATACATGAGGAGTAGTTTCTTGGTTTAAAATGAGCTGGCTTTTAAGAATACTTTTTAGTTTAAAATAAACTTAAATAGGAAAATATAATCTTTGTTTTGTTCCTTCAAGAAAAATTATTTTGGTCTAATATTTCTGTAGTGAATTTCACAATTTTCTAACTTCTGTAGACAGCGAATTTATTTCTAATATGATGAAGAAATATTTTTTGCCATTTTCTAAAATATTAACATCCATGTATTTTTTTCAGTTAAACTAAAAAGCATTAAAAATATTTTCAATGTTAAATGTAGTTAAATGGAATTTACATTTTCTGATAGCAAGACATGATTCATTATATTTTGTTAAACGTATAAAAATTCTTAAATTTTCTATAAATTATTATTTTATTCATATACTTTCATATATAGATTTTTTTATCCACATATATATTTTTTATATATTCATCACATAGTATCCTGCATACATAAGTGATTTTTTGCACTTATGATAATTTAAATATTTATAAAGCTTTTAAAGAATTAATTTTTAAAGAGTTAATCTTAGAAATCATCTCATTTTAATCCCCATAATGTAATATATGTAGAAAATATTTTTTTTAATTTTTAGCACATAAATGATTATTTAATCGTGCTTAGCAATTTTAATTCACCAATTTTTTTAGTGTGCATTATAGACATCCTTGTTTTTTTATTTGCTTTCATTTCTTTGCTATTTTTAAAAATATAACATAGCTTCCTTTTTAACATAAACATAATTAACAGGAAAATTTAGGTTAGCAACAATTCATATATATTTTATTATCATTAAAATAATTAAGTTTTACTAGTTTGCATAGATACAATCAGCTATTAGTAGTACTATATTAAGTTGCATTTTTATAGATTTAATTGCTATTAAATATCATGCAAATTGCTTTGATTAAATCCAAAATAAATTAAATTAATTATTAAATATTATTATATATAATATTTACTATAAACATTATCAATATTTATATTCATTAACAGAGAACATTACTTTACTACGGCTTCTTGGGTCTCTTCAACGGAAGTCTGCATAACATGGTTGACCCGTGCACAAAATCTTTCTGTTGTGACTATGTGCAAGAGTCCATTGTGGCATTGTCAGGTATATTGCAATTATATTCCTATTTATTTTTCAAGTAATTGTTTTATTTATAAATCTGTTTTATATAGGAAATTCAAAGGATAGTAGCTGAAGATCATGGCTGGGTAGATACCCCTCCAGAGGCACCTATTTTTTCAGCAAATGGCAGTAGTTACATTGCTATAAGCCCAATTAAGGATGGCCAAGCTGGTTATTTCAAACATATTGTTTGGGTGAATGTTGCTCGAAAATTAGTTGTTCCACTTACTCATGGAAAATTCGAAGTTGCACAAATACTAGCATGGGATCAACCTAATAATACCATGTAAATAATTTTATTGTTTATTAAGTATTAATCAATCATTACTAATCAAATAATATTTTTCTTCAAACGTATTTATCTTTTTTTTTTTTTTTTGAATAGATACTTTATAGGTATTCCACCTATGCGACCAGGTCAGAGACACCTTTATTATGTGAGTTCATTGTTACCACATGTGGGTTCATCTCTACATCCTGCTGTTTGTGTTACTTGTACAGAAACATCAGAAGGAAATCGAAATAAACATAGAACAGCTTCATCTGGTCATCATAGTGCTTGGTCTGACAATAATTACATACATGACCACTATGAAACACAAACAGAAAGTATACAAGATAAAGATACTGGACAGTTAAAGGAAAATGTTACAAAGAAACAGAAATCGAAAACATACGTTGCACCAAGTAAATATAAATATATACATACTTTTGCAGGAATAATTAATTATTGATTTATACAATAAGGATACCATGTATATGGTATTTCTTTTATTTTCAGAATTTACTGATCAACCTTGTCAATATCACAATGTTATTTTCCCACCAATTGGGACTGATTACTTTGTCTTGGAATGTTATGGACCTGGTATACCTACTGTTACTTTATATAAAACTAATTTCCCTATGCCATATCTTATCTATGTTTTACAAAATAATACATTATTGCGTGTAAGTTATAACAGTTTTTATATTTCAGTCATTGTTATAAATTAATATTGCTATATTATAAAAATATATATCAAATTAGAGATTCATTTTAGGAACGAGTTAACAAACTTGCACTTCCACAAGTTAAAACATTTCCTGTTCAAATAAGTGGTGGATATAATGCACAAGTAAAATTGCATTTACCACCTGGACTAAGAGAAGATGAGATCACCAGATATCCGTTGATTGTACAAGTGTAAGCATATTTTTTTAATATTAGATCTTTTAACATTATTTTGGGAAAAAAATGTAACATCAAAAATATTTTTATTTTTAGATATGGTGCACCAGGTTCACAGTTAGTAACGGAAATGTTCAAAATTGATTGGAATACTTATTTAGCTAGTAGAAAAAATATGATTGTTGCCCAAATTGATGGAAGAGGTAGCGGGGGACAAGGCTATAAATTCCTTCATGAAGTGTACTATAGACTTGGTTCCGTTGAAGTCGCTGATCAACTTGAAGTGACTGAGTAAGTACAAACTTTTTTTTAAATATAGAATATGTTTAATTATTAAATTATTATAAAATTATTACAAATTTTTAGATATTTGCGAGATTCATTGCATTTCGTGGATAAACAACGAGTTGCTGTTTGGGGTTGGAGTTACGGAGGTTTCGTAGCTGCTCTTGCGCTGGCGCATCCTGAGCAAGATGTCTTTGAATGTGGCATAAGTGTGGCACCTATTGCTTCATGGAAACTTCATGGTAATTTCAATTTCGTTTTCTTGAGTTTACATTAAATTATTTGTGCTAATTAAAAATTTTATTTTTACATTTGAACAGATTCAGCATATGCTGAAAGATACATGGGTTTACCAGATGTTGTATCAAATTATAAGGGATACGCTGAGTCAGATATATTTGAGAAAGTGGAACATTTACGGGATAAAATGTTTTATTTAGTGCATGGTACTGCAGATGATAACGTCCAATTTCAACAGTCCATGGCACTTACGCATCACCTTGCGAAAAAAGGCATACTTTTTCGACAACAGGTACTATTCGTAGTAATGCGTACGAGCATTCTACGCATGAAGGTAAGATTTTGCTTTTTACAACATTAATTATTCGTTTCAGGTGTATCCAGATGTGGGTCATACATTAGCAGGGGTAAAAGGTCATCTCTACTTATCGATGGCTCAATTTTTGGATGATTGTTTCCAGAAACAAGTACCTACTGATACAAAAGCTGGTCTCATCAGTGGTGGATCTTGTCTGTAGTTGTAAATAATGTGATCTAAAAATGATCTACTTGTGAAGGAAACTCATACACCAAAATTACACCTAAATATCTCCAAATTGTGTTCCGTTTATTGATACCTTCAGGAGAAAAATATTTTGGCGTTATTTTGTATATTGACTGAATATTATAAAAAAATGGTATAAATACATAAAATTATGTTTGTTATATTTTAAATTAGAAATCAAATCTAAATGAATAAAAGTGATAAATTTTAATGTTATTAACTAAATATTAATACATTATAAGTTATATAAATATAACTTTATTTCAAAGCTGTTATAATGTTTTTGTATTTAAAGTTTTCTAATTTGAAATATTAAGAAGTTCCATTACAAGATTTAAATAATTATAGTTCTTTTTATTTATTAGATTTATAAAATGTTTATTTTAGTTGTTTAACAATATGATATTTGTTTTCTATTTTCATGATAATAATTAATAATATATGCAAATCTTGAATAAAACAAAAACTTGAATAAAATTTTGGT
This sequence comes from Frieseomelitta varia, assembly GCF_011392965.1. NCBI lineage: Eukaryota > Metazoa > Arthropoda > Insecta > Hymenoptera > Apidae > Frieseomelitta > Frieseomelitta varia. The sequence continues at coordinate 237,528 of NW_025108973.1, forward strand.
ATGAATGAAAGAGAATGAAATTTGAGTCAGAGGTAAGTGAAAAGAAAAAAGATATAAAAGCAAACATTACTTATTTTAACTAAAACATGGATTAATATTAACAACTTTTATTCATTTAGATTTTAGATATTAATTTTAGATATTAATTTTTCTGTTCTGGCGAAATTTAAAAAGGTGAAGATTATTTTAAACATCACATAATTTTATTGAAGACGTACATAGATCATTTATTATAATTGCAAAACAATTATTATCGGAACGAGGTAAAAAGGCAATTACTTCTTTTCATCGAGTTGAACGATATGAAATTGTCAAGAACGATGAATGAAAATTCATGAATCTGCAAGGATGCAAGGGTAACTTTTTCCTTCTTTCATTTAAATTCTTGTGATTAATGACACGTACGCGTACAAGAAATGCGAAACAATGCGTTTAAGGTTATTCCTCAATGCATATTTCTCAAATTTCTTATATCATAAGAAATGAATATTTCGTGATCATGCGATTTCTTTCACATACATAAATCTACCTTAAACGATTTACTCGTCACAATAATCAACGTAACACTTTGTAAACAGTATTAATTAACTTCGAGGAACAATAAAGAAATTTTATAAAAAATAACATTCAATTAATTGATCTAAATAGGATCTAAATTTAACGGAAATGGATCTTATGGCATAGTAACAATACATACATACTATTTTACCTGAATGTAATGAGCAATTAGTAAGAGTTAATAACAAAATTAAAATGTAATTGTGAAATTGCATTGTGTGCGAACATTTGCACATGTGTTTCTTTAAACAGTAATATAAATAGGAGAGATATTTAGAGGAATAATTTTAATTTCTATCTCGTACAATGTAACAAATTACGTATAGATTTCTCGATAGATTTTTCTAAATTATCGAGGGGGTGTTACCGGCTGGTCAGTAGTCAGAAATGGATTTGACAATCTTCTTGTTCGAACATCTGCCAAGATGTAGTAGCATGTGGTTCTTAAGATTGGTCGGTTTACTGAAACCACGGCTACAAATATGGCACCTAAATGGCCATAGCCCATTATGCACGTACATATGACTCTTAAGATCTCCCGGCGTTGGGAACGACTTGGAGCATTGTGAACACTTGTGTGGTTTTTCCTGAAACATAAACGTAAAAGCACCCTTCACTGCGGATTTATACTGCGAATAAATTGAATCAAATCATTGCTTTGCGAAACAATGTAATTCCAACTTGAAAAATTTTTAGTTTCGCTTATAAGATAAGACCGTAATTTTTACAATAAATTAAAAATAGCTACTTATCGTTATGTATCAGAACATATAGCTGTAAATCTTTTATTTTTCGTAGAGAAGTCTACAATAAGTACACACATTTGCTCCTTTCATTGTAATTTGTACTTGGAAAAAACAAGGTTTATTATACATTTTAGGAAACAGTATTAATGAAAATTTGCTGTTCTCATTAGTTACAAATATTTTGCAACGAGATATTGAAATTGCATTGTTTTTCGTACTTGAATTTAAATATTTTATCTTTTGAAATTTAATCGTTTGTCCTATGTAGCAACAAAATAGCTTAAAAAGCTATGTTTCTATACTATGCTTCCAATACAATAATTGCAAGTCCGTCGTATTTATTAATTAAATATAAATTTAAGACAAATGTAACACAATTTTTCATATATAAGTACTCATTTTTCTTAAGCGTTTACTGTCTCTCTTTAAAAAAAAAAAGAAAAAAAACAAATGCCCCTGTCGATACTGTAAAACATGTATACTTCGATTCCGAAAATCTTCGATGAAGAATCTCTTTAAAAAGAATTTAATAAATATTACTCTAACTCATGTATTTTTTTTATCGAATACTAGCACAATAATTAGAAAATTTCTTCTATAGTACAAATTACTACTTAAATAAAGATAAAATTCTAAACTTATTTTTATTTCATCAATTCACAAAAATATATAAAAATTTATGAAATGTTATACTGATAAGAAACTACAAAATGAAATATAATAATAGATAGAGAAAAATATAAAAAGGCGACAATGATTGCGAAAGAATTTATACAAAAATAAATTGCTGTTCATTATTGTATAAATTGAAGTTAAAACTCATGAACTTTGAAAGAATAAAAGAACTTACAACATTAACTTGTTTCGAATTTGACTAGATAGTTCAATTAATCTTGATTAACATAATCATTTTCTTTCGTTAATGTGTATTTTAATATTTTAAAATATTTTGTTCCAGCTCATTTATACCATCTTCTTACTCTTTCAAAATCAAAAAAAAATAAAATTTCTTTACACTCAATTATAATCTGCAAAGAGACTAACTCACTATGCGTTGAATTTTCATAAGGGATGAATGAGGATGAAAGAAATTTTATTTTTCACTTTCAATTTCTTTGTTTAATATTTTTATATTTCTTTAAATGCAGCACTACACAGAGATAAAATTCTAAAAAAATTTACCTGAACGATCGTCGAACGTCAAGAAGGAAGAAAGAATAAAGATGCAAGTGGCGGTTCGATCGACTTGCCGATCGACAATAAAAGAACGCGTACTCTCGCGAAAACACGATGAAAAGGTGGCAAGGTTGAAGTGGGATGAGCGGCAAGACACGTGAAAGAAGAAGGGAATGGAGGAGGAACACGAATGGAAGTGAGTAGAAACGAAGGAGAAAGATGGCAGGGAAGATAGTATACAGGTAAAGGTAGACGAGAGATAGAGGCGGAAAGCGATGTTAACATAAGATCGAAGAGAGAACCAGAAGAGTCTGCCTCTGGGTATATTCTCCGTCTCCCTAATTGGATTGCATTCCAAGCAGTAGCGAGTAATGGACCAATTACAGTAGCTGATGGCAAGAGCAACCTATATGGCTCCCGAGATATCATTACTTCGCTGGATTAGAGAAACTCATACGGGGGTTTCCGCTCTGATAAATAAAAACTTCGACCGATCTTTTACCACTCGCGCCTCGCGTTACCGCTCCGCGTACCGGTTTCCTGCGTTTTCCCGATCACTGCCAGTCTTACACCCGGGACAAAATGAAGATAAACTCCCTAAAGGGACACGATACGACTTTCGATTCTCAAAAAGAACCGATTTATCTTTCCTTCTTCTACTATTCTACTTTTGATCATTTGTTACTTTATGGAGGAACTTTAATATCAAATATCTGGACACTTTGACTAATTTGTAGCAACAACAAGATTCTAAAAAGTTATATTATTTTGTATTACCATTTATTGAAGAAACATAACAATGAAGGAGGATATGAATTATATATTTATGAATATTTTAAATATTCATTAATTAATTTTTTGTCCTCGAATAATGTTATTAACAAAATGCAAATTGATTTAATTAAAAAGTGAAGCTTTTCAAAGTAAGATATTTTATGTGATTATTTGCTCACGAATATAAATTAAAGACCGAATGCTGACGATATAAAAATATTCATCTCTTTCAGTAAAAGCAGCTTGTTTGGAACGTACCTTGATGTGAGTCATACGATGATAGTAGAGATTCGAGGAGGCCGTAAACTTCTTACCGCAAACGAGACACTGATGAGGTTTTTCACCACTATGGATTCGCTTGTGCGTATTCAACGAGCTCGATGTTGAGAAACCCTTGTTGCACACCATACAAACATGCGGTTTCTCTCCTTCAATTTAACAACAAAATCAAATTACTTGACCGATGGTCAATTGTTAAAGGACTTACGTCCTTAGATGTAATAGATTGTTACCCTTTTCAATCATGTCATATTAAAACATCCTTTTCCGTTTTCAAACCAGTATTTCCACAATAAGTGAACTACGCGAAATCTCTCTAAATTTCCTGCGTACTTATCATTAATTACATTAAAAATCTTTTCCCTCATTTTAAATTCCATTGTTTCTTAAGTTCATGCAATGATGTAACATTAATGCAGTGTTAATATCTGGTTTGAAAATCACTGATTAATATGAATGAATTATTATTCACTTACCTGTGTGTGTTCTCATGTGACGTTTCAGGAGAGACGGTCGGTCAAAGGATTTCCCACAAACTTCACACGGCAACAGTACTCTCTCTCCTCTTTTAATCGTCGTTAAAATACTACAGTCTAAATGATCCCCTGTCAAGGATAACGTTGATGACGAGGATTCCTCAGACGTAGACTCGTATTCGTCTACCTCGTAGTACGGATGTGAAATCGTTGATGACGAATGATGAGAGAGCAATGCCATGGATAAGTCTAATGGGGATTCTTGAGCACAAAATCTGGTTAGTTAAACTTTATCATTGAGATCTTACTAAATGATGGACTTAAGAGAAAAGACATAAAAATAAATCTCTGTTTCTTTAAAGTATTTTATGGTTTGAAAACATTAAAATAATAAATTTTCATAATAAACTAAACATTTAATAATAAATAACTATTTTTCCCTCAAGTCCTTCATGTATTCATATGAATAAAATATTCACATTGTAGTAGTGTAATTGTGTAATTTCAAATCATAACTTTCTTTCATATATAATAAGAATTAAAATCACTATCCTAAATGAGTATTTTAAAAAAATGGTCGATTAATATGATTATACTATAATAGCCAGCTATATAAATATATATATAATTTATAATTATTCCAATGCCATTGAAATGACACATTCCCTTCTCTTTGAACATACTCCTTCAATAATGATCCCGCTTTTACTTGTCTTTACACGGAATTTTATCCCATCTTCACCTATATCGCAATTCTACCTTATCTCATATAATAATATCCATTTTCTCGGTTTCTTTCAAGGTCCGATCTCCTAGCAAATATCCCTGATCGCGACTGTAACCATCCCTCTCATGGTCACCCGTTTATCCGGCGGTTCTCTTCTTCGGTCGGCGAGCCCTCCTGTTCGGAATTGAAGGTTCGCTGGCATTGTACTGTCTTTTATATCCCCCGGTAAGCGCAGGGGTCTGCGCATTTGAATCATGAGCGAACGAACGAGGCACCTTGTGATCCAGCCGACAAAAATACCGGCGCATATTTGCATTTCAGATTTGTTAGCCGACTTTCTTTCCTTCTTTTTCGATTGGCTCGCGATTGCGCCGATTAACGCGATTGCACCCGGTCAAGATTTCAATCGCCGAACACAGACTGGCTGTTCTGCCTTCGCATCGGCACAGCGATTTTTTTCTGAAGGCATGAACTTATGTAAAAAGAATTCGTGCCTATAATATTCTTAGAAATCTTTTTGTCGTTAATCTTTTGCAATTTTCCAGAGACACTATTTAATATTGTAAGACGTATGAGTGAAATTTAAATTGATGCATTTAAATTTCACTCATTTGGAAGGTCTGTGGAATGCTGTGATTTTTGTGTTATTTAAGTCTTTAACTTACCATCTAAAATGGAGTCAATCGTGCATCTATACAAAGCAGACCTCGAGCACATGTCGTGTGGTATAAAGACGAAATCTTGTTCTGCCGTAGGAAGAAACCAAGCCACTAATTCCGTATCCGGTTGAACATCTTTTATTACTTCAAAAATTGGATCCCCTGCATCATATAAACGAACAGAAAAAATAAACATGAAGAAGTGAACGTCTAATTAGGTTTTACTAAAGGAAACGTATTGTTCACTAAATATAGAAACTACTTTGCAGAAGGAATACATTTAAAGATGTATCATGCAAGATGTGTCTAATCTATATTGTAACATACGTGTAACACGAATTTCAAGTTTATATTCAAGTTAAATATTCAAAACAAACTTAATTTATTTATTAAGTGATTGCATACGTATAATGATTATCAACTTGATGATTACGTAAAATGTTAAATATTATTTAATATCCTGAACAAACGATATTTGTTACTTATACAGATATCTATCGATCGAAACATAGAAAACAGATTAAGTTCTGTAATAGAATATTAATAATTTGAATAGAAAATTTATCACGACTGACATGGACGTACCATTGCTATATCATGTTGAATCTCATAATTTATTTTATTTTTATAATGTTAACATACCTTTCACTTTGGTACCAATTAAATTTACTTGTTCGTCGTAAGATTGAACTATACGGAGGAATCTTATCCAATTGCACTGACGCTTGTTAAGGCTGTAATTTGAAAAGAAGACTTCATCGTAGCAGCCGTATTCGCGTCTGATCTGAAACAAATCGTAGTTATGAGAAACTTGCATTAGAACGTAGAGAAAAAACCGTATGGGTTGATCCGATTATAATTGCTACCTGTATATAAAACATTCTAACGTGGCATAGCATGATCCTTTCATATTTAAAAAGAATTTAAAGCAATGAATATTTCTTTTCAACTTATTTCTGTTCTTTGTTTCTCTTATCGATTGACTTAATTAAAGTAAGAAGAGAGAGAGAATTCTAATAATCATCGTATTAACTATTTCATTAAATTTTGAAGATGTACTTGTTTTAATAAAAATTTAGAAGTTAAATATGAATTATAAAAGTCATAAAATAGTTATATTTTTTAGTTGAAAATGTTCGTTTTTTAAAAATAATTTTGTAATTCAGAGTACAATGAAAGAAAGTATTAATTTTTAATATAGATATTAATTAATCAAAAAAACTGAAAGCCACATAAATATTTAAATTATAATATAGACGTACATATATACTTATGTTTGACGAATTTCTTTATTATGATGCGAGTCTTTAATCTTATTCAGATTTCTTAAATAAAGGAATTCAGATGACGATTTTTTAATACGAAGAGCGTTTAGAATTATTATTCATATATCTCCAGCTATTATATCCTATTATCTTATATTCATTCTCTTTTACAGCTTCAACATACGAAAATGTTTTTGCAACTCATTCTAACTCAATACTTATAATCTAGGAGCCATCGCTCAATTTTGCAAGTCTAAACTGTGTATCTATCTATCAACACTAATTGCTGAAGAAACATGAAAACTCTCAAAGACGTTTTTTTAACACAGACAAGAATTGAAGCGACGAAATATGTTACTTACATCATTGTCATCAAGAAGGGAGTAAAGATCGATTTTGTCGAATCGAATGGAGCCCTGAAAGGGGTAGATCAACGTTCCTGCCGGAATAAGCACGTTTGACCATACGGATATCCTGACGTCCGTAACTAAACTGCCTGAATCATTCTTGAAGAGACCCTTGTAGTTTGATCGATCATTCGCTAGTGCCAAGGAAAATTCTTTTGGTATCAGGACGCACGTTTCCATAACAGAGGCCCCGTAAAGGGTTGCTTTGGGGAAATCACAGCTACTGTTGTCTCCACTATTGTAAACACTTTTCTCGATGGATCACACACGACAAGATCCTCGATTCTTTCTCTTACTGAATGTTCATCATCAGATGACCGACAAAATGACTAAACGTCGATGTTCTTTTTCAGTTGTTTCTGTTCAGAAATGTTATCTTCGGCAAGAGAAATGATAACTGAAAGGTGACGAAAGCGATTCTCTGAGTTTTCAAATTTTCGTTGAGAGCCACCACTTCCTTCGAGATTGAACAAAAATGAATTTTTCAAGTACAAAGACACAGAAAGACACTGTGTATGTGTATGTATATGTATATATGTGTGGAGCACACTCGAAACTGTCCCGTGTTCCCGGTTTAACGTCGTTTTCGTATCCGTTCCCTACTTAGATCTAGACAGGGAACACGATCCAATTGATATACCCACCGGGCGGGCAGATCGAGCCAAATTCGAAAATTGGAGCAAATAGAGCAAGTGCGGCGTGCGATGACGGCAAAGTGAAATTTCAGTTGCGAGCGTGAGGGTCGTTCGTCCTCCAAGGTGCAAGGGCCTCGGCTGACTGGATAGGATTAACCGACTGATCTTGACCTTGCGACGGGTTACCAGCATTTGCTACCGAATGGGTAGCCCTTCCCCTTCTTTACCTCTTTTCCCACTCACAGTACATGGCCCGCTGCAGACTTTTTCAGTGGCGTAGTCCTCTGTTTGTATCTTGATTTCACTCTCTCGTTCTTTCTGCCAGTTTCTTTTCAATCACTTCCTTCGTCTTACGATCGATCAACATTTTGCACTTTAAACGACTGTTATTTCTACTGCGCGTAACGCAATTCGTTTGTGTTCTATCGAACGGAGTAACGAAACAAAAGCTCATTAGAGACCAAGAGTAGCCGAACGGTACGTACGCCAATGGATCTCTTTGCCCCACTATGTTCATCCTGTGGCGAGTGCACTTGGTGTATAGAACGAGTATCGGCTGCTTCACCATTACAAGGAAGCCGGCTCGTCGTCCTCGTCGTCGTCATCGTCGTCTTCTTCACCCTTCTACCATCGCTGCAGCACCGTAAAGAGAGAACCCACGTGGGCGATTGGGCACCTGTCGCTCCCTGTGCCCTTTCCTTCTCCCTCGCGCTTCGTTCACATTCATATCCATCCTTTTCTAGTTCCCTACCACGTCTTTCCGCTTCCACGCCCTACCATATCCTTTTATCCGACCGCTCTCCTGCTCCTCACCATTTCTTCCACCTAACAGCCTTCTGGACTCTCTTATTTCTTTCTTTCGTCGCGTTTCCTCGGGCCTGCACCTTGGCGATCTTCTGCCAACCAGCCGAGCCTGCCTCCCTGATTCCACACCGTTCGCTCTCGCTTCAACTAACTTCTTCTCCCACCTTTGTCCAACTTCTTTCTTTCTTTCCTTCTTTCTTTCTCGTTCATCAATCTCTTCTTCTTCTTCTTCTTCTTCGACTTTTGCTTCGTCGCTTACCGCCACTCTTGATCTCTTTCTCTCGGTCTTCTTCTCCGTTCATCGTCATTCGCTCTACCTGTCACCTGAAAACTTCTCCTTTTATTCATTCGTTACGACCGAACATCGAGGAATAAAGTTACGAAATCGAGCGGGGAGCCACTCGTACGTTTTTTCATGATCCAGCTTCTTTTTTTCTTGATTAGGAATCTTTGAGGAGCGATACATTTCTCTCGTACAGTCAATGCATGGAAATGTTGACGAATTTGAAAGATTTTTAAGTTCTCTTGGAATTAATCGATGTTCCAATGATAGGCTGTTGTGTATGCAAAGTTAAAAAAAATATTTTTAGATTGTATTGTTGGAATTACTGGTGTACTTTATATATATATAATAAATTTATGTATATATATATATACTATACTTATTTATAAATTTATAAACTTCTTTTTTATTTACAGTCATTATTCTATATTACTGTTACGATTATAATATTCGTAAACATATACCAATCGTAAATTACTAACATTTATATTAAATACTTACTATATATAAATTATACGTACATTAATCATTGGTTGTCTCTTACTCTTAATGTTTGGTAGTCGCTCGATCTTCAGTAGTAGCCTGATCCTCAGTAGTTACTTGATCTTCTGTAGTCGCTTCATCGTCTGTTATTTGATCGTCAGTAGTACTTTGATCTTCCGTTGTTTCTTGATCTTCAGTAATCTCTTCATCCGTCAATGGTTCATATTGTGTGCCTTTTGGACTTCTGGGTATATTTCTTATATCAAATATTTTTTTTGCAGTTTCTCGAATTCTAATTGATGGATATTTTTTTTCAATAGTTTAATATTAACAAATGTAAAATAATTGTACATTAAATAAAATGATAGACTAAATATAGATGTAAAAAATAATTACCTTATGTAATAGTAAGACCCTACAATTATAGCTGCAACTACAATTAAAAAAAGAATCAACACAAAAACACCGACATAATCTTCATGGGGCAGCCAACCAAAAAAGAAACGCGTCGCCTGATCTTCCATCAAATGTGTACGCCAATTTGGAGGCCCTAAAACTTTAAAATAATGTAAATAACATTGTCAAAGTAATTGAAATCAGGAAATGAAAAGCATTGTAAAATATTAAATATTGAAATTTTGAATTCAAATTTTTGTTCTAAATCGTGTACTATCTACTAAAAAGGTAGTTCACTATGTTATCATAAGTGGATAAAATTTCTTAAAAATGCTGCGTTCTGATAAAATATTAAGATCAAAAAATTTTTAATTGCTTTCACAAGAGAAATATTAAATCATGTAAAATTCACTTAGGGAAAATTTTCAAATAATAACATCCCTAGGAGATCTTGAATATAATGTTACCCACACTGTTACCGGTTTTTCCGGTTCTCACAAGATTCTGCCAGGACTCGTTTAGTAAATTGTGCATATATTAAAAATGTACATGATTTTATATATAATAATTTTAGTCGATATGTTGTCTATGTATGTAATGCATTTGAATTGTTCTATGTTCTTTCTATCTCATATTTATTATAAGTAATTATAAATGAATAGTCAACTTTGATTATTTTTCTGTATCAGAAATATCAGATATACAATTTTACATTTAAGATTTTTATCATAAGTTTGTGATAGTTAGAATAATCAATGGTAATCCTATCATTATGAAAACGAGAAAGTTATATTATATTGCAATCTCTTATTAAAATGTCATTCTTTTAGCAAAAATTTCCTTAGAGACAATATATCAATGGCCCATTATATTCTTGTTATAATAATATCCTTTGATGAAAGATCAAAGTACTATATAAATTTATAGTATAAGTTTATACTTCTTATATAAGAATATAATTTATAGATACAAGTGTAGATAATTCTAATAAATCTAAACCAAAAATAGAGGAAATATACATATATTCTAAAATTTAAATCAAATTTAATAATTACCTCTAATATAAATCATATTTGTTATCCACACGAAGTTCAGATCGTTTTGTTTTACAACACATTGCCACATTCCATTATGTGTCTTGTTAATTTTTGTAACTTGCTCGAAGTCAGCTGCCATAGGAAGCGTGATGCCGTAGTCTTTCCATGTTTTATTCCGTACTAGCCAAAATACTTGAAGCTCCGAATAAATATGTCCTAAAGTCGTACAGTAACATTGTATAGTCATGTCTAACGTTTCTCGTATCTGTACAGTCGCCTTTGCTGGAATCACTGCCAAACTGATCACTTTAATAATCGAATACGTTCCATCGATTCGACGTAGTGTCATCGCATAAACGCCAGAATCATTTAGAGTAGCACTCATTATCTCTAAATAAATATTTTAAATGTTAATTATCTCTAAATGACAAATTCTCAGTAATAAGAAAATAAAAAATTATACTTTACTAATGTTATAATCTTGTAACTCTATTCTTTCAGGTTCCACCTCCACAAAGATACCATTTAAGGACCATTGCAATTCGGAACGAGGAGATTCTGTAGTAATTAATTTAACAATGTCTGAATCAGGTTCAATTGTGACTGGATGTTGTTCTTTAACAGTAAGCGCCGTGTAGTTTATTCTGATTCGTCGGTTTATCATGTTAATTGTATCTGTTCGCAATATTATAAATATGATATCAAATTAAAATCAAATTACATTGATTGTCAGTGGATGTATTTGGTAAACATTCAGCCTTGGAGTGAAATCGTTGAGTTTACACTTACCTTCAGTTATATCGCCGCAAAGAATTTCGTTGCAACGTCCAGTCATTATACTCGGTCCCACACATGGTTCTCCTCTAATGTTAGGTTTTGGAGAATCACAATGCCGTTTTCGAATACCAGTACCACCATTGCAGCTCACACTGCACGCCCATGGTCCCCATTCTGACCAACCACCATCCACTGCTGGTCCCTCTATATCTTTTTAATAAAGTTTAATTCATAAATTGGAAATAAAAAAAATAAATAAAATTTTTTGTATAAATATTTAGTAATAGAATACAAACCTATTGGAATGCAGTTCACAGACCAAGTGACCCAGCTCTTGGAATCAACTCCGACAGAGAAGAAGTAAAATATGAGAGGACTGTTATGCTGATAATGAAACACATTTGTTGCGTTGGAATAGATATTCATCGTATTTGCAGACCATCTGCGAAGTTTGAAAAGTAAATGTCATATGTCATATGGTAAAATTTTTATTATATCTTTATGCTATATCCTTTTATTGCAATAAATTGGTATTTTTCAATATTTGCACTAATTTTTACCTGATCGTAATATTGGTCCATGAATTTGTTGTAAATAAAGGTATACGTAACTTTTGTTTGTGGAAAATGGTCACCTTAGGATACATAGTTTTTGTGAATAATATCCAACGATCTGCATCACTAAGTTCGAGCACAAAATATCTATTGGAAAAGTATATTAATAAATTATGTTTGACGAAAGTTCTAACTGGAATTACTAAAGTGACGAATAATTTTAAAATAACATCATAACATTAAGAAATTTACTGTTATATCAGATTGTATATATACTATATCATATCTCATAATTTATTAAAATTATTCACGTGAAATTTAAAGTATGCCAGAAGAAATGATAAAATTAACTTACCCTGGAGTGCCAGGCATTCGGTACAAAGGCAAATAAACTGTACCTTGTCCTCGAAGTTGAAGAGTCACTTGTTCAGGAAGTAATATTTCTTTGTCAATCCATGTCGACAATGATAAGATTCTGGTATATCTATCAGTTTTCGTATTTTCTATATGACAATCTATTTATACAAAGAATCAATTATAATGATCATATTCATTTTTAATATCTAGTGATTAATAAATGGTGAACATACTTGACTTATGATTGAAAGCGAAGCCAACAGCTTTTCCTTGTTCACTACCATAATAATAATATGTAGGTAGAAAAGCATTGGGAGGATCAGGATGAGACCATTCAAACAGTGGTGTGGGATCATCTTCGTAGAAAAGCAAAAACTGTCCGCGTGGTATACGAATTATGAAGCTACTCCATTTTCCCACGTAAAGTAAATGCGGCAAAGTTTTTTTCTTAACTAAGGAAATCTCTGTAATTAAATAAATTTTACATGACAAGTAAAATAGTCATACTAAAAGATTGATCTTAAATATCGTACTTCAATAATAGAACAAATTAATTAAAACTTTTTCTTATTCAGTTTTCCTTTTGCGCACTTTTTTTTAATAATACATATTTTTCAGTATATAATATAATACATTTACAATAAAACATATCACTCGAGGGAAAATTTGGATGAGTATATTCGTTAGTTACCTGTAGTTTCCGATTCATAAAAGAGAAGCACTTTTTCATTGTCTGCTGTTCCTATTTTCAGAACATAACGCGATTTTAATCCATCATCGGCTAAAAAGACAAGCACGACAGAATCTGGATTATCCGGTTCCCAAGCTTTCACAGAAAAGTGTAAACCTTCGGAACGATATTCGGGTAAAACGTATATACGTCTATCCAGGCCATCTCCCACAGCAAGGAACGTATATTCTTCTATAAATTATCATTAATTATAATTAATCTTAGTGTCTCATCTTTAGAAAATTAATCATTCGAAATTTCTGCAATAAGCAAGAATCTTTAAAATTTTATTCTACGTTGAAATATAAGAACTAAATTTTAGATTTAGACTGAAATATTTAAAGAGAGGAATTAGAATTTCCTCTTTTTAGATCGTGTCACAATATTCACCTGGTTTTTCGCAGTCCCTAACGTTGCAAAGATCCTGCGGTACCAAAGAGTCTGTAGTGTAACACCAAGTACCGGCGATATTACGTGATGGATTCCTGCAATAATTACTCGCATTCTTGACACTTCCTTCTGGAAAAACGCTGTCATTAAAGTAATCTCGACCGGCTGGTAATTTGACTTTTGGAACTGCTACGCTTGGCCCCACTTTTGGAGATCTGATACGAGGCGGTTTGGTAGTAGACTTGGGCCGCGTCGCATTTTGGGGCACCGCTGGTAATTTGGGTCTGATTGGCCATTTGTCACAACGACGTCCTGAACGTGTTTTCGAAAGTGTTCCCATGTAATCGTTCGCGGTCCCAGCCATTCGACATTCTGGAAAATACGAAGCAAAATTAATTTCATACTCCAATATATTTAAATACAGCAGATTCGAGTTCGTCGAACCAAAATGTTAGTTAATATAGTTCTTTTACGTAATTAATTACCTGACGATCTACATTTTCGAATCAGGCAATATTGTTTCGAAATAGTCACACTCTCCCAAGGGATGTATGCATAACAATAAGGTCCACCAGAATCGCGAATAGGATTTCTACATTTATTAACTGCCTTCAAAGCAGATCCGTCGATAAAATTTGCGTCACTTTTGTCCTCCACTGGAACCTTATTGAAAAAAATAATTATAAATTTACATTACAATATATGCATGACTGTGTGAAAATTCCAAGTATCAAAATATTTATGACTAGACTGCAGAACCAAGATAGAAAATTGTTTTATCTACTAAACCTTTACTAATAAGTAGTAATATGCACATGTATGTATGTGATATTTCACAAATTTCAAGATGATTATTTATTTTTAATTAATATGTCAATAATTTCTATAGATTTCTTACATCCTCTGATATCCACGGAATACATGGAACTTCGTTCATACTTGTCCATTGTGTGCCCTTGAATCGAAAGTCCCTTATATCAGTGATACAATTCGGTGGCCAGGCATCCTCTACTGCATCTGATTCTATTTAAATATAACTTTCTTGTAATCGTGTTCTGTATTAAGTACAATCCTGCTGTATTACCATTAAATTGAAATCAATACACATTAATTAATCTAATGTAATTGTAATATACATGTTAACATGTATTAATTAAATTAATATCTAAATACAAGTTTTAGACTATGAAATGCTACCTTCTGGGGAACAAAACAGAGTCCACTGTGCTATGGTCCTCTCACTTCCAATGCTAAACCATCTTAAGCCAGCAAAGAATATTTCATGCATGTAGAGTAATTCGATGGCACCTCTGTGCTTATGCGAATACAAACGAAAGTGCCCCCCAAAAATACTAAAAACATAAAGAATCACTCGGTTAAAACTAAGAAGAATAGAAATGAAACAGAAGTAGAAAATTTGATAATCAAAACCTGACACTGAATTCCCTCCACGACCAAAAATCCAGCATATCGGAGATTGCAATTTCCTTTAAATAATGTTTGGTGGCCTCCTTGGATTCTTGATACGTCAGTGTTGTAACATCCTTGCTTATTATTATCTTTTATGACATAATAATTTAAACGATCTATTTTTACGTGTTTGAAATGTTCGTTTGTTTGACAATAATTGACCAACGTTCTTTTTCAAATAACGTCTACAACAAAAGTGCTGTCATCTGTTGAATCGATCCAAAATTCGGAAAACAGTGACGGGAATATAGAACGTGCGAGGAGGTATCCCGGTACGCGTGAGAAACAAGAAGCGCGATAGCGTATGACTAGGACAGACATACTTCTCCCAATGCATAGAATATTCGTTAATTTACCCATTCTAGAAATTGTATTAGAAAGACTGAGTCTCAAATCGTTTTCATTCGAATAATTTTCAATTGTCACGGGATGACTTTCCGTGTAATTGGTTAATTATTGGCAGTAATGAATCAGGCGTCAAGATCAAATAGTAGTATCGTTCATACTTACATTATAGTTGCTTATGTGTTTTGTGAAGTTTATGTGTTTCGAAGTATAAGAAAGAAAGCCGAAGGTCTAATTAGAATCTTGCAACAGTATTTTAAGAAGATTATAACAAACTAATCTTAATTAGTCTTTTCTTCCTTCTTTTGTTTTCACAACTGAAAATTTATTCGATTTGTATCCGAATACTAGCACCACGTATCGGCGAAACAATGAAACTAAAGACTTGTACGTCATTTTCGGCGCGACGATGCTGCCATCTACTGGATTGATACAAAAAAAGAAAGAAACACGAACACTCCTTTAGAATCACTGCACAAATTTGTTAATTACTGGTTTCCTGGATCAAATTGACGCACTTTTGGAATCGTAGAATGAAGATTAAACTCCGAGGAATATTCACGAATGACTTTGACTCGGAATTTCTGTTTCGATAATTAATTATTAATAATCATTTCATGTTGCCTCCTCACAAAACAAACAAACAACAAAGACCAACGCGATGAATTTTTGCAAAATTTACGTCGCACGTAATTCGTTTATGATCATTTACGCATGAAGAATGAAGAAAAGGGTTTAAAGAAATTTCCACAATTATACAAAATCTAAATTTATTTCGTAGAAGTTCAATATTAATAAAAAATTGAGAACACACAACGCGGCGGCTCTAAAGCGTGTCGCTATAATCGTTAATAACTGATTATTTAATGGAAAATCAACCTCAAGATTCTGTCTGAAACTTGCTCAAGGTTTAGTCTTTATTCTGCGATTCCAAAAGTTTACGAATTATTCCTGAAATTTGAATAATTAGTGAATATTCGACAGAATAGAGAGAGAAATATGTCTGTCCTTGTCGTTCGATAGTGCCCTCCTTCTCTGCCTACGTCACGTGTATCTGTCCTTTTTGCACAGTATTGCGCTTCTTGTCTAACAGTAGTCGAGATACCTCTGTTTATATTCTATGTTCCTGTTACATTCCCAAGTTTTCGGTCCAAGTTTTGCCACTCCGATAGATGGCAGCACTAGAGCATAGAAAAGAACAGCAACATCACGTGACAAGGATACATGTACTTTTCTGTCAAATTCATCGAATATTTATTAATTATTCGATTTCTAGGTGGAAATCGTGCACATTTGGAATCGTGGAATAAAATGCAGACTACAAGCGACATTCACATGTAGTTTTGTATCGGAGTTGTTGCTTAAATTAACAGTTATTAATAATTATTGCACGCCTATCCGTCGTGCTACGTCAATACGGAGAACCGACGGGATGAATTTTCGCATAATTTGAATTAACAGATAAATAATTAATAATCTTTGCACATGGAATAGAGAGTAGAGAGTCTAAGGAAGCTTCTACGATTCCAAATAACGAGCTTTAATCTCGCAAGAGCTCATTACTAATGAAAAACCATGGACGTGCTTATTACAGTCACGCGTAGGTCCAGGCACTTGTTGAAAGAATTGTTTATAACTAATTAGTTAAACAAAAAATCGTATCAAAAACTACATAGGAAAGTTGCTTGAGATCTGCACGTTGTTCTTTCATCCCAAAAGTGTACAAATTGTTTCTAAAAATCGAGTAATTACTGAATATTCAACAGATTGGAAAGACAAATATGTCTGTCTTTGTCGGTTGATAGTGCCCTCTTTCTCTGCTACGTCACGTGTCTCTGTCCTTTTTGCACAGTATCGCGCTTCTTGTCTGACAGTAGTCGAGATACCTCTGTTTATATTCTATGTTCCTGTTACATTTCCAAGTTTTCAGTCCAAGTTTTGCCACTCCGATAGATGGCAGCACTAGAGCATAGAAAAGAACAGCAACATCACGTGACAAGGATACATGTACTTTTCTGTCAAATTCATCGAATATTTATTAATTATTCGATTTCTAGGTGGAAATCGTGCACTTTTGGAATCGTGGAATAAAATGCAGACTACAAGCGACATTCACATGTAGTTTTGTATCTGATTTGTTGCTCAAATTAACAGTTATTAATGATTATTGCACGCCTATCCGTTGTGCTAAGTTGAACGGTGAACCGACGCGATGAATTTTCGTATAATTTGGATTAATAAAAAATTAATAAATAATTTTTGTACATGAAACAGACAGTATAGAGTCTAAGGAAGCTTCTACGATTCCAAATAACGAGCTTTAATCTCGCAAGAGCTCATTACTAATGAAAAACCATGGTCGTGCTTATTACAGTCACGCGTAGGTCCAGGCACTTGTTGAAAGAATTGTTTATAACTAATTAGTTGAACAAAAACCCGTATCAAAAACTGCATAGGAAAGTTACTTGAGACCTGCACGTTGTTCCTTTATCCCAAAGGTGTACAAATTGTTTCTGAAAATCGAGTAATTACTGAATATTCAACAGATTGGAAAGAGAAATATGTCTGTCCTTGTCGGTTGATAGTGCCCTCCTTCTCTGCCTACGTCACGTATGTCTATCCTTTTTGCACAGTATCGCGCTTCTTGTCTAACAGTAGTCGAGATACCTCTGTTTATATTCTATGTTCCTGTTACATTTCCAAGTTTTCAGTCCAAGTTTTGCCATTCCGGTAGATGGCAGCACTCGAGTATAGAAAAGAACATCAACGTCACGTGACAAGGACACATGTACTTTTCCGTCTAATTCATTGAATATTTATTAATTACTGGATTTCTAGGTTGAAATTATGCTCTTTTGGTATCGTGAAAGCAAAACCAGACTACATGTGACATTCACATATAGTTTTGTATCGGAATTGTTGCTTGAATTAACAGTCATTAATTATTGTTGCATGACAATCCATCGTGCGACGTTACTACGGAAAACCGACGCGATGAATTTTCGCATAATTTGTATTAACAGATAATTAATCAATAATCTTTGTACATGGAATAGAGAGTACTAAAGAAGCTTCTACGATTCCAAATTACGAGCTTCCAAAATCTTCTAAAAGCTCAATAGTAGCAAAAAATCATAGTCATGTATCGCGTAAGCCCAGACAACAGTTGAAATAATTATTAGTAATTAAATAAACAGAAAATCATATTGAAAGCTATATAAGAATCTCGTTTGAGGCTTTCACTTTATTATTTAGTATTATTAAGAATGTACGAATTTATTATGGTAATTTGCGATTATTCTTTAAAACTAGCACGCGGGAAAATTTGATCCATTATCTCGTCGCAGCGCTAGTGTTTGAATGGCCATAGATTGAGCAAATTTCTATTTGCAAAGGAAACTAATCAGGTGGATTAATTTGTAGGCTTTTACAATTGCTAGAATCTAATTAGAACTTTAACTTTCTTTCTTATACGAATTTAATGGCAAAATATGCATCGATAAAACTATAAAAATTTTTGCGCAAATATGTCGATTAAATCGGTCGGAGGATTTCTCGAAATGATATTTAATTTCTTATAAAATGAACTAACATTGGAATCAAAATTGTATATGAGAATTTAACAATTTTCACTCATAGTTTTGGATATAAATTGACTGTTAATCGATCGGTTTGAATATTAAATTATTTACTTACCGTAACAGAGGGATATTCCATTGATGGTTTTTGATAGAAACGTATTTGTATGTTTTGGCTTGCACGAACGAAAAATCGTACATCGATTGTATCGTTAGTTTTCTGCATGGCCCAAACTTGCGAGAAATCAATGCCAAATGTTGTATACGTCTCGCAATCTGAAAATGCATTTAATATTGCATTTTCCGTCTCGTCGCTACAGTAAATATGTTAACATTCTAAATCTTTGGAAGCCTCAGTTAACTTATCTATGAAATAATTCTTCGATATTAACACTGTAACGCTTGACGATATTATGTGATTTCGTTACGTATAATAATTTTCAGGAATTAATGCGTTACGTTACATTTTATAAATTCTTAATACTTAAACTTCTTCACCACCAAATTGACAATTATTCCCAAGAATACTCGACCGTTGTAACATTATTGGCAGTATTTTTTCCATATAATATTTTCTTAATTTTAATTTATTAAAAACGTACGATCGTGACAAAAGGTGGTGCTGCACAAAACATTTGTCCCTCGAAGTCCATAATATAGGAACGTATCTGGATACAAGCTCGTGATCCCACGTTTCTTCTTATATTCCTGCATAAGTATAGGTTTCAGCGATCCCTCGATCCCCGCGGAAATAAAACCACCGCCCCAAGTTATCCATATTCCCGTCCACTTCGTACCGACTAAAATCTCAGGTGTATTTTCAAAGTTCTCTTCCTCCTAATTCAACGAACATAACTGAGGACAAGCTTCCATTTTCTGCGCGTTCCTTGACCAAAATTATAAATAACTCTGACGTTTGGGACAGTAAAATATAGGAATAGAAAGCAAGGAGAAAATAATTGACACGTTTAAATGAATAAATAATAAAAAAATATGTATTTAAATTGAAAACACTCAATGGACAACAAAAAAAGATTTTAAATCTTGAGGCTAATCCAAGGCTAATGGTACGCTTTCGCTACAGTACTATTTACTTTTACGCTATTTACTTTTACAGTACTATTTTTTTTACGTTATTACGAATATTTTACATACTTTCTTAATATAATACTTTAACGTTATATCGTTTCTAATATTTCTCGAAAAATGCTGTTGAATTACACGCTACGTAATCAGAATACATGTGTTGTTACTAACATTTGCTGGGAATGTTTGACGACTACCAGAATTCGCAAATACTAATTCAACTCCAGCAGTCCATTTTTCCGCTACGGTTTCAGCAGGAGCAGGAATCGGTAAAAGACTAAGCAATATGCTAACTTGTGCCTATATTACGCGTGTACAAGGATTAGAAAGGAATACAGAGTATCGTTTCTATAAGGACAGAATTTAACTAAAATTTAAACTTCGAGATAATTTCTCACTAATATTTTCCATTTGTGCAAATCCTTCTTTTTTTTCAAGAATTAATGTACCTATAAAAAAAAGAATACTGAAGATTAATACTCTATTTTTTTTAAAACTGTATCTAAAAAAAATATTAAGTTTTAATAATGTACGTACCTTCTTTTCATCATCTGGATTCCACAGTTTGAACCAAAATGAAGTGTTACCACTGGCTGCGCGCAATTTTGTGAGTATAGGGTGACTAGTTGAATTCTTCGTAAATATTAAACAATCTAAAATGTATAGTAAAGAGAAACAATAAGACGAGAAAGATCATCATAAATTGATACAATAGAACAAAGAATAAAACCTCTATCGTCGCAAAATGGGACATCGCAATACTCTTTCTGAAAATATTCGAAACCTTCTTCTTCGACGTAACACCACGGCCCTCCGACATCTCCAGTAGGATTTCTACAGTAATTTTCAGCCTTTCTGCGTGATCTATCTGAGAAAACCCGATCCTCGAATTTCAGGCCCTAATAATAATAATTTACATCGTTGAAAAATCAATGAAATTGTAATTATATTAAATTTATTTGATACCTTGGCAGCCTCAAGATGATGTTTATGCCACGATACGCATTTACTTCCCGATGTAGTAATTTGCTTTGTCCCCCCATAGTCAGCTCCTGGTCCTGATAGTTTGCATTCTATTCGATCATCATATAGAATTCCAACGTGCAAAAGAAACTTTTTGGGGAATTTTACATTAAAATCGCATCTTAGTATTAAATTATTAATTATTAATTCTCTTCTGCTGCATTCTTAATTCCTTTACTCTGTTGAACTATATTTATTCTCCAAACATCTATACCCCATATTTATAATTTCCAAAATTTTTTATGATTAAAAGTTTCGGATTTAATTACGTACACAATTTGTTTTCTGATGTTATGTTTTTTTTATTAAAAAAGATAATTTGCTTGCAACTTGTAAGTACGATATTGCTTGTAATGATTTTTATTGACTATTTAAGAATTCCTGATGTTCTTTCAGCAATATCAAAAATATGTGTATTTATTACCTCCAAAATTACAAAGTGGTATGTCACATTCGTCGTCTATAAGCGAAGGTTCCAAAGTATAACACCATGGACCTCTGCTATCTCCTGTTGGATTTCTGCAGTAATTTTTCGCAATTTTCATCGATCTTTCGGGAAAATCCTCGTCGCTTATATCTTTACTAACCTGACATTTAAATAATACTATATGGAACATACGTTATTAATATAAACTTTAACTTTAGTGCTCGTAACATCAATAGATAAGGCTAAAATTAAGAATAAAATTTTGATTTTCATTTTAACATAAAAATCGTACAATTCGTAAAATACATATTCGTAAAATTCGTGAATCTCGTACGAAACACAATTGACATATGTTTAATTTGATTATCGGAGAAATTAACAAAAAAAATATCGGGGATATTCGCCAAAAATTCACATAACTTTTAAAATCACTCACATAGCGTATTAAATAAAATCAAGCAGCAGTATGTACATATACAATATAAAGATGATACTGCTAATGATAATAAGATAATACTGCTAATGATCGGTGGCAAAATTGATTACAAGAACAATTACTACGGATGTTTTTAAGTACATTTGTAGCAAATTGCACATAACAATTATAATATAGAAAAAAATATGCAAAATACGAAAAGTATAGCAATTTCTATGATATTTCGCAAATACAATTTCTTATCGTTGCCTCATTTCTCTAATTATATTTTCAGAAATATGAATTTACATAAAAATTCGCAGTTCGGTAATCACTTTTGCAGTTAGATGAACAATAGATATAAACGAGAGAAAGATTCAATTTCATTATATTATAACTGATATATACATCTGATGTATAATTGATGAAACATCTTTACGTATCACAAATGACAAATTTTTTTAATATATCACGTTCACAAAATATCACTGATGGTTTTTTAAACCGAATTAATGATTTAATAATGACTTTTCTGATCTATATCTGAGTATTTAAGAACTAGCAACAAAGAATTATTAAATTTAATAATATATAGGAACAAAGAGTTATTAAATTTAATATATATCTAAGTATTTAAAAACTAAAGGAACAAAGAGTTATTAAATTTAAGTAAGTTAGTTAAATTTAAGTTTTCACAATAGATGAAAATAAACTTGCATTTATGATTAATTTCTAATTAATAATTAAAATAATAAAAATATAATTTTTAAGGTAGGCAAAAGGTACGACTAAAAGTATGAAAAGCACCTCGTGTATTGGTTCTTCCGCGTACCAAGATTGACATCGAATGCTTCCAGCAGTTTTAGCTATTGTTCCTCTATATTCCATCCCCATTTGCGTTAATTTACATCTCGTTAAATCGATTCGTGTCGCATTACGTACTACAAAGAGAAATGAACAGTCTAATTTCTCACCTTGTCCAGAAATTATAATAATTCTTATTAACTTATCCCATATACTTCAAAATATAATTTCATCGTAATATTATATATTTAATACCTTCACCTTCACCTTTATGATTTTTAATTAAAATTAACAAACAGAACAAAAATATAAGGTTATATAAATACGAAATGATGTGATATTGCATATCGTAGCAAGCATTTCTCGACAAATTGACTTTTTAAAACTAGTCTTTATAATTAACTTTTCATCATCTATATTTTATTATTTTATGTTTCAATCAACTCTTTCATTGATATTTCCATGTTTCACATGAAGAAATGATAAAATAAACACGTGAATATCAATAAATTTTGTTTAACTTGAAATTTGATCTAAATAAGGATATATGTATTTATAATAACATATAATCATGAGTAAGCATTAAAAACAAATGTGTTTCTGAAAGACAAATGAAACTAGATAAAAAATAAATATTAAAAAAAAATTTGTTAAAAAATTATTTTAAAAAAAATTTAAACAATATACGTATATTTATCGAAAAGATGAAATATTAGTTGGATAGAGTAACATCCATAAACATTATTTAAAATTCCCCAAAATTTAATAATTCTTTCTAATATTTGTAAAATAGATGATGATTATAATCACGTCTTAACATACACGTTCGTTAAATCTAAGATTTATCAACTATTGCAAGTTCATTTATTCAAAAAATTTATCCAAAAAAAATCTGTTTCAATTTCTTATCGTTAAAATAAGGAGCATTAGAAACAAAGAAAAAATAGAAAATTTTAATTGCAGTTTAAGTAACTTCCTACATTTTTTTTTTTTTTTATAACAATTCATTCGCTATGCCAATTTTGGAATTCAAAGTGTCTTATTATATATGGATCAATTTTGAAAGAAATAATGTAATTATTTATATAGATAATTAACAAATTATTTCGTAGGTAAAAAGTTAATCAAGAACGATCTTCTTCTTGTCTGCTTAATTTAAGCCCATTTATCTTAAAAAGCTTTCCGATTATAATTATAGTTTTAATTATAATTAATATTTTTAAACAGTGTTTACATGCGCTATTCATAATTGTTATGAGACTCCTCGTTTCTATTTAATTATCATTAAAAGTTTTCAATTCTGATTAAATAAAAAAGAGAATTCTTATAATAATTTTGAATTCCAAGATTGGCGTAATAAATGGATTAAAACATTGCTATAAGAAAATGTGCAAAAATTGAATTCCTTTAACA
Source organism: Frieseomelitta varia (assembly GCF_011392965.1). Lineage (NCBI taxonomy): Eukaryota > Metazoa > Arthropoda > Insecta > Hymenoptera > Apidae > Frieseomelitta > Frieseomelitta varia. Next base: position 261,602 of record NW_025108973.1, read on the forward strand.
TTTTTTCTTTTTTCTTTTTTAATGTTCTTCATTTTGTAAGAAATTGAAACAGATTTTTTCTGAAAATCTGAAAGTTAGACTTTCATGCATATTCATATTTTTGACAATGTAAGTCCAAAAATAAAATAAATATAGAGATGCAAATCTCTTATTTACTGTGTAAAAACAAGCAAGGAACAAAACCTGTAATTGTGTTAAATCAGTCTTAGTTCAGTCTTATATTGTATGAATGTAACTAATACTTTATTTCAGTAATACTGAACTAAAAAGCAAATACGACCATATCAGCATTCTTTCATTAAAGACTGACAGATTGGACAACTAATGCTATTAGATTAAGTTTCGTATAGATTTTTTTTCTCTTTTATATTTATTTTATGATACTGACAAGGACAGTTACTGTTATAGGACTATAATATGCAAAAACGAATCAATGAAAAATAATAATCCTACAACTTATCCATGTCAGTCTCAGTTACATACATGATTAAATGAGGAACTTATTGAGATTAACACAATTTGATTCAAGTTATTTTTTAATTGTGTTATGTTGTCTTTTCAATAGATTCTCATTTTGTTATTTAATCATTTATATATATTTATGCTTCAAGGGTGTACACTTAATGGATGTAAACTTTTTCAATTTTTGTAAAATTCCATTTTTAAGTGTACACTTATTCTAGTGTATCATAAAGAACTAGAGTTTTATATTTACAAAGTAATTGTTTTCATTAGATTCTATCTATTATTATACTGTTTATTATTTATACAAAAAGTTCGTGTATATATGAAAAATAGTTGCTATTTTTAATAGAAATGTATGCCGTATTTGCTTTTCTATAATACATGTTTCTTCAAGAAGATTAAAAATCCATTTTATATTACTTTACTTTGGAAGGAATAAGCTACAGAACAAAGAGCAATTACTTATTTTATATGAAACTCTTTTTACGATTTAACACAATTTTTTTCTCTTTATATATATTAAAAAAAGATATTTCGTTATGTGACTGAATAATGTCCAAACGATAAACAATACAGAATACAACGATCGATGTTTAATTATTTGTATAAATTATTGATAATTATCTCCTGTTGGAATAAGCAAAGAAACTAATGCAATCTATCGTTGTGACTAAAAAGAGTTTCACACACACATATATATATGCTCTTTTTAAGAGAAAAAAAGATTTCATATATATGGTTTCAGCATACAAAGAAAAGAAGGAAAATTTCATATTCACAAAAAATTGCAAATCTCAAAAATTCTGTAACTCTCAAGTCACCTTTCTTAAGAGATATTCATTTATAGAAATAGTTAAATATCTTTTAAAATTCTTGTATTATATATTGTTTGTCATTTAGATGAACATTATTATTATCATTATTAAACAGTGTCCAATCATACAACGATTAAGATATTTTCTTTGAATATATATACATTTATGTATATTACTATATACATTATATTTTTTTATTATATTATATACATTTATTTGTATTTATTTATATATACCTCCTTTATTCTAAGCAATTATAAATACAATTATAAACATTAATTTTTCTATAAAAATAGGTCAATATTTTTTTATCGATTTATGTAAAAAATCAATTAATACAGCAAATCATTCTCTATTAAAAAAAGTATTGTTTTATGTATGTCGAAAAATTATTAGTTTATAATTACATTTATAAAATAAAATGAGATATATATATACAGGTTTCATAACTTGTGGGACCCACTTCGCGAGCTAATTGTCGCCTAAAAATAACTAAAAAAAGTCATATAAATATACGTCCTATCTGTCTTCGTTCATGAGATATAATGAATTTTATAAACAGAGCAAACTCTAGTAAGCTAGTTTTACCAGGGATGGTATATTCAATTTTCATAATAATCATAATTGGGATGAAGAAAACCCACATGTTATTGTGCATTCAAAACATCAACACCAGTTTAGTTTAAACGTATGGGCAAGAATAAATGATAAATTTTTAATTGGATGGGAAACTAACTAAAAAAACTATTTGCATCTATTAGATTTTCATTTGTGGGGACATATAAAATCTATTGTATACGCAACATCGATTGAAAATGCTGAAATTTACGAAATACAATAGAGTAAGGCTTCCGACAAATTCGAGAAACACCAGGAATGATAGAACCAGATCAATAACAAGACGCGTGCAAGTTTATCTTCAAATGCAAGGTGGTCACTTTGAGCATCTTTTGTAAAAGTAATTAAAACAGAAAATTTATTATATCTCATAAACAAAGACAAATAGGACATATTTATACGACTTTTTTTTTCAGCTCCCGAAGTGGGTTCCACAAGTTACGAAACACCCTGTATATATGTATATGTTAAAAGAAAATATCTCAATCATTGTATGATGTTTCATTCTATATCTTATTCCTTCTATGTGTGAAAAATAGCAACTATTTTTCATATATATATGATTTTTTTATAAATAACAAATAGTATATAATAAATGAAATTAAATAAAATTTGAATCTAATGCATCTCTCGTTTTTTACTCGAATGAGTGTACACTTAAAAACATTTTACAAAACTTGAAATTTAAAGTTTACACTCGTTAAGTGTACCCCCATGAAATATAAGTTTTGTCAAATTCAATTATATCAAAGAATGTTACATTTCTTTTACCATCGCAAAGTTGCACCATTACAAAGTTATAATTACAATTGTTGTTTGCAAAGCTAAAAAAAATGTAACATTCTTTGACAGTATTGAATATGTTGCATACTATTATATTGCATATAGTGTAAGTCAATTTTCTACCTATTTATTAATACTAGAAACATAAAATAAAATAAAATTTACTTTCAGTAAGTGAAATATGATGGCAGAAAATTGACTTATACTATTTTTGATAAATGAGTGCAATACTGATACTTTATATATGAACGTTGTCGTAGTATCAGTAGTGACTGTCTTTACAGGAAAAATATTCCCATCCATGGCGATATAACTAATATGATGATATGATCAAAATAGAAAGTTAATTTACTTTTTTTTTTAGTTCTTTGGCAAGTGAGAAAATAAAGTGAAACAAAGTGAAAGTTTCGATAAAAATCTACAGATTTCCATATCTGTACAATCAGTAGGAAAATATTACATCTAACATTGATCATATGTCGATCTTAGGCACTATATGCTTAAAATCGAAGAAGAATTAAAAACAATACTTTTCTACTGATTATATGTAATATCCGAATATTTGATGCTTCGGTTATCTTATTTCGACTTAAACCAAGTATAAAAAAGGAAGATAGAAAAAATAAATGAAAATTTTTCTGAAAAAATTAGTGAATTGCCTGAAAACAATGTCCGTATATTTATAAATAAATAAAATTTTCATTTTTAAGTCATATCGTTTAAATAGGAATATTTTTTTTTTTGTACTTGGCACTTAAAATGAATTTCTATACACAATCAATAGGATTATCCTCCATATCCTAAAAAAATTAAAGAATGCAAAATAAAAGTAAAAAGAGAAAGAAGCTTATATATATGTATAATGAACAGGCACATATTGCTTCTAACGAAAATATTGCGCGTGACATTTAAAATTCGCAGATAGCCAGCGTTGGAGATAATATTTCCAATTGATTGTATACAGTATGAAAATCCGTAGTTTTGGGTTTTCAGATTAAATCTTTACGTTTATTAGCACTCGTCCTTTTTCGTTTTATAAAACCGATCGGCCGATTGATTATTTAAATAAGAAGAACTCGATTATTACCAAAGTCTACAACAACGATTCTACCATCAGGACATAAAGCTATCCCTGATGGTCTATCCATTTCGTCTTCAGCTTTACCATAATTACCAAATCGCCATTTTAATATTCCATTCGAATCGAATATTTGTATTCTATGATTTCTAGAATCAGCTACAATAATGTTGCCTTCGTCGTCGATTACCAGACCTTGCGGTCTTAAAAATTGTTTAGAAGTACCTGAATTTTCGCAATCAAAAATTCGGCTTTGCATAAAATCAGCATCAATGATAATGAGTCTGTGATTGTTAAAATCTGTAGTAATAACATTTCCTTCAGGGTCAAAAGCTACTCCGCGCGGTGAGTCGAAGTGCTTCCACATGCTTGCTACTGATTCGAAACCATACTTTCGGAGAAAAATACCTTCAGGACTAAATAACTGGACGCGATGATTTCTAGTATCGGATACAACTATTTGGCATTCGGAGTTTGCTGCTACATCCCATGGATAATTAAATTGACCATAACGGCTGCCTTTCTCACCAAAACATAGAAGGAATAAGCCATCCATTGCCAAAATCTGAAAAATAATAATTAGTTTCGTAAGTTCTGAATAATAAATAAATTAAATAAATCTAATGATTTATATCGCAATTTATAATGGAATCAAATTATTATACATTTTTTTAGCTGCATTTTTGTAATTAAATGATATCCTACTAAAGACGAATAACAATTTAAATGCTTTCAAACTTTAAGTCAAATCAAAGTTCGATCAAAGGATAATGGAATAAATTAGATGGAAAATCGGGATCTATTATTATTTGCAAAACAATTTAAAATTTCCCCGCGGTATTACAACTATACATTGTCGAATTAATGCATAAACAAAAGATGATAGCGATGAATGTGTTCTGTTCTGGTTGATACTTTCTATGATACTTTGTGAGCATTGTGATCTAATTTTCAACTAATTATATAATTATTAATATTATTTAATATAATTTTATATTATTAATATAATATTTCTTATTATAGGATATCTTATTTGTAACACATCAAGATATGAATATATAAATGATATTTTCAAAAATTTGTACTATTTATAAAATCACATACTAAGAAGCAGCATACTAGATGGGATTAAATCGGATATCCAATTTTGGATGAGAGTTGGATGATTCCATTATTGCTTGATTGCTCTTTTTTTTATTTGATAATGAAAATAATAATAATAAAAATAAGGAAGGTAGTTGTATTTACTGCGGGGAATATTATGATGAGTCCAGGTTAATGGAAGATGAGTATAAGTGCTTTGGGTGGGCCTCTGAAGAAAGTATTGACTGAGCATCTGATGATATGGACGAGTGTCCATGTTATAGATATTAGGGATGATATCGGGTACCTAGGCGATGAGGTAAATACATATACTTCTATATATTATCATTATTTTTAGGGTTATTTTTTGCAAAAATTTAATAAGTTATTGTTTAATGAAAGGATTGTTTTAACGAAGTATCTTTAATTTTTGTTTAATCATATTCATTATATTATATGTATATATATGATGAGAAAAAAAGAAAGGAAGAAATATATATATATATTTCTTTTTTTCTTTTTTTCATTACCTATTACCTGTATACGATGATTATCTTTATCAGCTACAATTATGCGACGACGTGCATCGACTGCTACGCCAGCCGGACGATCAAATTGTCCTGGTCCAGTACCGTGAGAACCAAATCTTCTTATAAGCTGACCATCTTGTTTATATATTTGAATACGATTGTTCGATCTATCCGCAACAATTATATGTCCGTCTCTGTCGCATGCTACACCCCAAGGTCGGCATAGATTATCCATTGTATTACTATTGTTGCCAATGATTCTTAGAGGTTTTATTGACAAGTCGCAATTGCGATTTGTCCTAACTACAACTGGAAAAGTGTTTGAAGGAATGGGTCTTCCTATTCCCAAATTTAATGCAATAGTTTGCTTAATATGAGGTGAGTTTCCACGACCTCTTACAGCTCGTCGATCGCCTATAGGTCCTGGATTGTTCACTATAACTACTCCAAAATTCGCTATAGAAGTTAACATCGATGCTTCTAATCCGTTAAAAGAAATCCAGTTCTCTTCTTGCGACGGAAGAGACTGACGACTTTGTTGTATTTGAAATACCTGTATTCAATGAAAATAACACATTAGATATATGGATACATATTTTAAAATGTTGAAAAGGTATGAAATTTTTGTTACTATATTAAAATTCACGAATTTGCAGAATAATTTTTTTCAAAGTTGATTTTTGTGAAAAATATTTATAGTGATTTTTGTTTCTTTATATAACATTAGAACTTTATTACGAAAAATATGATCAATTTGTTGATAAATATTCTGTGCTAATATTGTTAAAATTAGTGGTTTTTAGTAATAAAAAATTGAAAAATATTAGAGAAATTTGATTCATTAATTAATACCTCCGCGGAAGTCATGTCCTTAGTAAGCAACAGGTTTAATGGATTGTTAGTCAAAATATTTGATTCTATCGCTCCGTTAAGTTTTTCAACAGCTATAGATAATCGAGCCAATCCATTCTGAAGTCCTTCATTTCTTACTTTTAGCGCAGTGAATTTGATAATCCTAGCTTTTTCAATTCTATTTAATAATTCTTTTTCTCTCGCCTCTAAAGCAGCAGCTACTCTTCTTACGCACAACATTACATCTGTAGCTGCTTGTCGCGTTTTTTGCTCTAATATTTCTATCGCCATCTGTAAAGTAAACAATACATTTTATAGTATATTAGTGTAGGTTATTTTGGCGAATTCCCTGTATTTAATTTTTCTTTGAAAGATTTTATCTAATTATATTTTAATATAGATGTTAATAACATTAAATATTCTTAATGCAAAGTATTGATCAATTATTAAAGCAACTTCTCAAAGGATAACATTACAAAAATAATATCATTTTAAGAGAATATTTCTACAAAAGAAATGCTACCTGCGTAGCGTCTAATTCTTCTCTAAGAGCTGAAACTCCAAGTTTAGCTTCGTTCAGTATTTCTTTCGCTTGAGTGCTAGCAACTTCAACGGCTTCCATGAAATTAATCATAATATGTCCTGGATGTTGTTGGAATCCACATTTAACACAAATAGGTCTGTTACAGGTTTGACAGTAAAATTGCGGATCTTCGTGATGAATCTCGCAAGGCATGGGTAAAGTTTTAAAATTGAAACTTGAATTATTGATGATTGGAGGATTCATTATTTCCGATGCATTAAGAAAATTGTAGTCACCGTTCGGTATATTCTGTATAAGAAAAAGAAATAATTTTTTCAGCATATTTATAATATTTTCCTATTTGTACACGTCGTTGGTTAAATTTAATTATTTTATTGAATAATTTCCTCTTCAAGTTACTATACTATAGTTAATAGTTACTATAGTTAAATAGAGAAAAAATATTTTGATTAATATATGTCTTTGATAACAGACTCTATATTGAAGTCTGAGTGTTTTATAAATTATTGATAAAAATATTACAACGAATTTTAAACGAAAAATTACATATAGAATGTATTTAACTACTTAGGAGAAATTAATCAAAATATACTTACACGAGGTTGTAGATTTGTAGAACATGAACATATCGAGTCAATACAATCTTTACATCTACTGTGAAAAGAATCTCTGAATTGTGAAAATTGAGTATTGCGAGAAGTCGGTACATTGAAATCGCCGTTCACTACTTGTAGTATAGTACTAAGTAATGAATCTACACCAAACTCATCTGAGTGAATTTGATAATTACTATCCTCAGATGATCCAGTGCCCGGTGAACTAGCATTAGAATTATGGGTAATTGGCAATGGATTCATCTGCGTCTGTATGTAACAAATCGAAGAATATATAAGAATATATAAGTATAATAGTGAGATTATATTATATTATACTGTATTAAGTATAGCATCTATAACGAAATGAATGACGAATGAGAGACGTAAAATATACTAAATGTAAAACCGAGTCCATTTCCTGGCATTATAAGCCGAAACAAATAAATCTATCTATTTATCTAACAATGAGTATAATAGAATAAAAATCCTGTATTTCATAATAAATCATCACAGCAGTATAAAGCATTTAAAGCAGTACAAAGCCGCAATATGAAGAATTTAATAAATTAATATTTTACTGTTTTAAAATTAAGAAACAAATTTAGTACCTTCGTACAGAGTAGATCTACTGCATTCGTATTTGATTCCGTTGCTGGAATGTCTTGGGGGAATTTTCCAAAAAAATCCGCTCCATGATTATAACTTTTATCATTATCCATTGTAAGATAGTCGTAAATTAATACTGTACGATAAATTCGATATGGAGCTGTTGTCTTGACGTGACAGTTTTATCTAGAACAAAAAATGATTAAAATTAAGTCTGATTTTAAAATTAATTCAGTTTAATCGACATATTCTCCTTTATTCTTTTCTTTAATGTACTATTCATTTTGGACGAAGTTTTCAATAAATAATTCATGATACTGTTTCATTTTTCTAATAGAAATATAAAACTTGTAAATTTACATTTATATAAATTATTATAATAATGTATGAAATTCCTTAAAAAAAACCTATCGTAACATTAAGTGTTTAATAATTTAATAAATCATCAAATCAAAATCATTATTGTCATTGTTACCATTATGTAATCATTCTATTTCTATATCGCCCCATTGCAAAGTAACTGTACTCTGATTTACACTCGACTCCTACGTACATATGTAAGTACGTCACGAGCATAATATAAGATTCCGTATGTACAATATACTTTTAAAAAATTGATAATGTTTATTTCTTCACAAATTTAAAATGAAAATTTATTTCTGAAAATATTCTTATTTTGAAATATATATATATATTTATAATAAACAATGAAAAAAAAAGAAAAAAAAGCATTCGGTTGAAGCAATGATATTGAAAAGAGAAAATTGTAAAGAGAAGTACATAATTTGTAACTCTATTTTGTTCTTTTTAAAGACCATTGATTGATCTCTTTTTTATTTCTTTTTTTTTTTTCTTGTATGTTATAACAAAGCGATTTAAAAAAGTCCATTAAATCCCAAAATGGAGTGATCTTCCCCCATAAGTTCGCCAAAAATTTTATTTCACGTTTCCCTTATAATCTTTTAATGGAACTTCAGGCAATATCTATATATGTATATAACATATCTTCTTTTTTTAAATCTTTATTCAAATCTTAGAACACATTAGAAAAGCTTGACCAGAAAAAGTTGGGATTATCCTATGCATAATTTGAAAAATTAATGTATCAATAAATGTCGCCTATGATACTGTAAATATCCGATATATTTGCAATGTCATAATTAGCAACTCAAATCAATCAAGGAAGAAATCAATTCATAAAGAAGTCAACGGAAAAGGATTTTGAATCGCACGGATGGCCCTTTGATCCAGTTTCAAAGCCGTAACACCCCTGCACAGCTGGTTCAAGGTCATCGTACAAGTCCTCAACAGGGAAGAACCGAGATACCCTTTTCAGTTTGGGGATCGAGAAGTAGGGTTCTACTTCCATTGGTGGGATCTCGCAGAAATCAATAACATTAGGAAATTCAACATAAATACATATCGCTGTTTATGTGATTTGAAATCAGTCAGTCTCTAATCGTAACTTTTCAATCCGTTAATATGCTATTGAAATATCGAAACTCATTTGACGGCATCTCTAATTCGTAACTTTATTTCATTGTAACATTTATCGAATTTTGTGCTTTGTCTATAATTCATTATAAATGATTTCAAATTCCTAGAATTTTTTTTCATTACTAGTAGGTACGGTGCAATTATTTGATTGAAAAAAAGTAATAAATTAAATGATTAAAAAAAAAAGTAAGAGAAGAATGAAATTGCTTTATGGGATAAAATTATCTTTTTTAATGAGACGATATAGCTTGATGGAGATTACGTATTTTGTCTATATTTCTTTAAGTGTTAGTTTGCATGTTTATTACTATGTTATTTTCTATTATACTTGTATCATTACTGTCAAGTAATTTATGCTACAAACTATCGAAATTAATGCGAATTTCGTGCCAGTTTAGAAGGTATTTTTCCGGTTGCATCAGAAGTTAGAAATTACTAAAGCAGTAATTAATAAAGTATGATAAATATTCTTTCAAAGTAAACGTGTTTCTCTTTAGTTATATTTCAAAAATTACGTAATAAAAAAATGTCAATCATTGAACGTATTTATTACAAAATGACTTATGAATCATTCATGTAAAAAGCTAAGTTTATTAACTGTTTGTTAAAGTTTTACGATAATATCGTATTTGCCGAATGTTTCGGCATAAAATGTAGAGATTAATTATTCTCAAATATTAATAGTCTGCTAATAACTTGCTTGATAATTTATCGAAAATTTAAACTCTAATAAGCAATAAACTATATGAAAATAATTATAAATATATTAATTAAATCAGAAAGAAGTTGATAAAAAGAACTTTATTTTAAGGAACTTATTATTATAAATGACCATCAACTAATATAATAGAATATTTTCAGTATTATATTTATATAACAATTTTGTTATACTTCAATATCCTGTAAACACGTCTCATGCTCATAAATATTTCTTTATAGATTAAACGTAACATAATTATTCTATAATTAAAGAGAGTATGAATAACATTATAGAGATAATATGCATTTAATATACAAAATTAGTTACGAATTTTCATTGATTCATTTACCTTTTTATAATATTCTATTTCAATCATCTGTTTCTTTATAAAAATTACTAGTATATAAAACGTAGTAATAATTTTCAGTAATTGAGAAGTATATATTAATGTATTTTTTCTTACCATGAAACTACTTTAGAATTTTAAAAAATCTACTGATGGAATTAATAAAATATTTTGGATGGAATTAAAAATATATCTTTCCATAATTTTTGTATGCTTATATTAATTTAATAAAATCAATAACATAATGAAAAATGATGCAAAATTTACTGTTTTAATGTTTCATAAAAACTCTTTCAGTATGACTGAAAGATGTCAGAATCACAGATGGCTTTTCTATGAAGGACATTTGGTTTACTACAGTTTCGGCCGAAAGCGCTTGTTTTGGTCTGCAAACTTTCCCTTTTTCCGTTTTTCCAGCAGCAGTTAGGGGGTGCTATCCTTGAAATTGCCATGACGACCAAGGTTAGACTTGCTATTCTTTTCGGGGATCGAAAAGAAAGAAAAAGTGAAGTATCTGTCATTTTCTAAGATCTTTCCCAGAGACGGGTAGCAACAAGAAATACTGAAGAATCGTAAACGCAGGTAGTAATAAACTACTATATATACATTATACATTATTTTATGAGGTATCTGCAAAAATTTTGTGCGAAATTCATTTTTAAAATTTGAAATTACATTTTACAGAAACGTGACAAAGAAAGGGTGGGAAAAAAATTATCAAGATTGTCTGTTTGGATTATTAAATGTATACGTAATAGCATGTTTCTTTTGCAAAAAAAAACATTCAGAACTGTTTCCTAAAATTATATATTTATCTTCAGAATTTTGCATCATTTTTCATAGATTAATTTTATATATATATATTGTATATTTATAAATGAGATTCAACAACTTTTATTTTTGGTAGATTAATTAATAAATAAATTAGAATTGAAATAAATATTAATAAAATATTGCTTCTCAAATTTGCTCTTAAGCAATAAGCGAAATTATGAACAATTGTTATTTTAATCTTAAATTTATGTTCTATTATTAAAATTTTCTATGTTGATTGTATGAATATTCTACAGAACACCATGCTTAAAATGTACCAAGAAAATAATAAACAATAGTAAACGTCGAAAGACATTTTTCCACTTTGGACTCTGATAAGATCTATTTTAATCGCTTTGTTATAACGTACAAATATAACAGAGTATAATAACAGAAAGAATAAAAAATAAGATCGGTTGAATTCCTCTTTTGTTTATATATTAGTAGTACATTTTAAACTAAAGCGATAATATAGTCTACGAAAAGAAATAGCTTGTTGATAAATTACATATTTTTTTCAAGGTCATTGCGGTCCGACCGCAATATTTTTATTTTTACCATTATTTGTACACGTTGTAACAAAGCGATTAAGGAAAGTCTCATTAAAATCAAAGGTGAAGTGGTTTTTCGATATATTCACCAATACAATAAATAAACTCATAAATTTTTACTATTTACAACCTTAACAAATGCTACGTATATATCAGACAGAATATAGCTGAATATACCAATTAAATTTTTATTTACAAAATATTAAAAATTGAAATAGAACAAGTACTGCCAATAAACAAAGCGTAAATATAACTATAAGAAAAGGGATTTATTTCTTAGATAAGAGAAAACATATGCGCGTGCGCATCTATTGAGCATTATGTGGGTGTATATACATAAATAAACTATAAATTGTTCATAATTTCAGTTTACTATAATATCCACCTCCGTTAAATTTTTGAAATTTCCTACAACACAATCCATAATTCAGTTTGTTCATTTAAAAAGTTTCTTGTATTTAAATTATATTAAACAAAAAACTGTAAAGCTGTATAAAGAAAATAGAGAATGGTTAATATAAATCCGTTGCATTTTTGTTTGAAAAATAATTGTAAAAGTTACGAAAAGTTGAAGTATCATTTAGATGCACTTAGCGGACCAATGAAAACGAATACGACTTTCCAAATTTCATTTTCATTGTCGTTGGACAGCGCCGTCGTAGATACTTTCCCTCTCGTTCGAATTTCAATGTCGTCCAAGAAAAGCACTTTATCACACAAATACGAGAATGTAAACGAACACATGTTCGACCCGAGTAACAAGCAACTGCCAAATTTCTAATTACAGTTCTATGTCGTTCTATTCGACCATAACAATTGTAATAATACCTTTAAATTGACCGAGAATCAAGAAATCGATGAGATCGTTTTTACTTTCGTTCCATTGCGGGTATACGTCTTCGAGAGCATCGTTTATGCTTTTTATCTAACAATTTCCATTTAAACAATTAAAAACAAACAGGAAAGAAATAAATTAAAGAAACTAGAGACGTTAAAGTATTAAATACGTTAAAGTATTAAAACAAAATAAATACCTTCCAACGAAAAATGTTCAATAAGAGGAACTGATTTTCACCAATGCCGGTCGATAATAATTACAACAGAAAAGAAAGAATTTAAAAAAAGAAATCAAATATAAAATCAGAGCACGTGTTCCGATGTAGCGAGGAAAATATTTGTTTTTCTTCGTATCTTCTAATTTTCTACTCGTTGAATACCAGTCGAATTCACGCTTAACTTCTGTCGGAGACACTAAATTGACTATCACACGTGAGAAGACCGAAGTTAAACTAACCACCTCAAGACACCGATCTACACTGATCCGTCGAATTCAACCATCTGACTGAATTCCCGTTTGAAACTCGAATCCCTCAGCACCCTCTGCCCCTCTACGTCACTTTTCCTCTGCCGCCCCGCTCTACTTGATTTCGCCAGGCAAGCGAGCTTTCCTCGACCAATCGAGAGAATGTATTTTTACCCCCAGATTCGAATTGGTGATTCACACCCCCGCACTATCCTTTCTCTACGTTCGGACAACCAATACACAATACCTACTGTCTCTATCTCTCTCATCCCATCTCCTTACCACCCCTTTCCTTCTACTTTCACCCGATTCAACGTTCCCGCACGTGGACGTAAGATACGCAATTTGCGTCAAACGATTAGAGTTTATCTCTATCACTAATATCATGTATCATGTCATGAAGAATCATCGTTAAAGTTCATAATTTGTTCGGAATCGAATTGAAAGAGATCCGGCGCCTTGGGCTCTTCCAGTAGTCAATGTGACTACGCGGAAGTAGTAGCGCGCAACAATATGTATCCATATGCAATGAAGCTTGGGATCCAGTCGAACGTGTTATTCGCCAGGTGCAGAATAAATGAATGACCAAGCAATGAGGAAGAGCAGAGAAGCCTGTTCCTATCCACGCATGATTTTAATGCGAGAATGATGTAGCGATCGTATGCGAACAAACACAAGAGATGAAAAGTTTTCAGTGAGGAAAACACGATTACGCCGTATACGTCACTACTAGAGGAGTCATTCGGAACAATTGCACTCGTGTAATATACGTACGTGGCATTTGGTGGATCGATATTTTCGGACTTTTCTTACGAGGGATGAAACTTATTACTGTGACGGCATTCCAGGGCGCAGACAGTTTGATCGTAGGCCACCTTCACCAGAGCATACGTGTGCATGCAGTTACGTAGTCCAGCGCCTACATAGTCGGTAGAAGAGTTTTCCATACCAAGGGGTGGAAAGACGCGTGCGCCGCGAAATCATGAATGGAGCCCACCGCTCAATGCGAGAGGAGTCCAGCTATACAGTCACAGTCATACAGCCACTCTACTTTTATTTATATCCCTCCAACAATGACCTTCAGCCAATGTAGGGTTGATCAGACAAATCAGGTCTTCCGTTCTACAAAGAAACAGGTGTCATTACGATCGTCCACGATTTTTAGGTAACGATTGTTCTAACTAAATAACAGAACCTGGTAGCTCTTTATGATTCGATACTCATGTCGTTGGATCCATGTGCAAACTTTTTGATTACACATGGGGATTACACACAGTCACTGATTTCTGTTGTGAAGTATATTTGTATAGATATTTAAACACGATTTTATTGGTCTTTCTGGCCGAGAGTTGAATAAATTAATATTATTTTATTCAATTTTTTTTTTTATAATGCGAATTCGTTTTATGAAATTACTTTTTCAGTATTGTATATTCTTTATGGGAATATTGTATTAATTTGTATTATTAACATCTATAGATTGATTTAAAATTAACATTCTGTGGAAATTGCGTTTCTGTTAAATGTGCAAATTTTATTATTATATTCCTCATTGAACGAGTAAATAAATATCGATTTCAGTCACGCATATATTACAATTATTGACGTAAAAATATATAAACAGAGAAGAAGAAACCATGAATAATGAACCTGTTTTTCTCATCAATTTATCTAAACAGAATAATAATCGTGCATATAAACAAACTAAATAATTATTTGGTATTGGAAATTAGACTGTTTTAAAAAAATCCTTCCAAACTTAATATTGAAATAACTATCGAGAAAATTAATTTCTTTAAATGCTTATATGTATCAATGATGATAACATATTAAGTAAATATATAATACAATAAATACGTGAGTGGAACGAGCTGTTGCATTCCTGTATTACTCAATACAGAAATATTAATTCAAATTATTGTAATATTTTTACATAATATAAAATAATTTAATCCAAGACAAAGGCAATTCTTCCTTGATATTAATATGTAATCTCCCTTAATGTTAACATGTAAAAATAAAACTAGACATAAGACATAAATAATATGATGTAATGGAGAAACATTTTTATATAATTCGCGCACAATCAATTTACGAATTGATTAAGATTCGCTTTTCAAAAGATCGTCATTAATAAGAACATTGACGTATGAAAAATTAGCGCAGCTTCAGGTTTATGAATGAGTACCTTGGGCGTGAGGATCACGTGGCGGGGCACTGTAGCGCTTTAACGATCGAGAACACCCTGTTCCTCCCTTCCTAGAGCTTTATCACACACTCCCCTCCTTTCTCCTTTGATATGACCACATTGTACAGGAAGTATCATTTATAGGATCTGGGTCGGACCCGGGAAATTAGGATTCAGTGGAAACCAAATATGTAAAATTCTGCAAATGAAATGTTGTTTGCTTGTAAAGTTCGTCGGATATTTAGTAAAGAATTAACGCGGAGAGTTTCTCAAATTGTTTATAAAGCATAATTAACCGTCTAAAGGTTAACTGCTGCAGAAAATTAATATCACCTCTTTTCGTATGATGCTTTCAGCTCGCTTATTTTAAAAACAACTTTAACTTTTCAATGGTAGAGAAAACAATAATTTTACAGGAACTTCATAATTTTTAAAAAAAAAAGGAATACTTTGTCTTACAGATCGTACATGTCAGAAAATATTCTTTTTCATTTAATTTGTAAAATGTTAAAGTAATAAGAGAATACTTTGATACAACATTAGTACTAAAAAATAAATTTAATTAAAAAATGTAAAAGATAGAACTTGTAAGCTTTGCTAGTAATTACAAATTTCATCCTACTTCGCTTCAGAATTACATTGAATTACATCATCTTATACTTACTAAACATATAATTGAAATTTTTCTTACTATTTCTTACAGTACAGTATTGCACAAAATAGTTAACTGATGATGTGTTGGATGTTACCCTACAATACTGTTGATCTTAATACGCATTGTAATCTATTAAAGAAAAAGAAACAGAAAATTTATTTGAAACTTAAATTCTTAAAAGAAATTCGCAAATAATTTTAATAATTCTAATAATTTTAATACATAATTTCAACAAAATAGTAATTATAAAGAATATTCAAATAAATTAAATTTAAAATATAATACTAAATTATAATACCTATATGGTTGCACAAACATCTGGATTTTTATTATAAAGTTATGTAAATTTTATTTAAGAATAAAAATAAAATATGAATAAAAATAATCCCCTCTCTACAATTTTTCGATTTCTCGAAACAAAGATTGATTAAAATTTTTTAGTAGATTGCAGAAAACAGGGTGACACGTGTATATATAAGTATGTCGTTGTACAGACGTAGGTGTAAATGTAGGTGGATTGCGAAGGAGAGGATAAATTTGTTGTTTTTGGCAAATACATGTCTACGCGAACGTTTAATTCTTTCCTGTAATAAAAAGATATGTAATATGCACAAACGTACTCATATTTTTAAAAATATATAACATATTAATTTATAGTTTATATGATTAAGTAAATTGTAATTGTTTCAAATTGGATAAGCATACATTAAAGTAAAATTAATTTAAATCATATTATTATATCCCATACTGTTACGAATAAATTACCTTTCATTAAAGTTGGATAGATATATAATAACATTATTCCTATTGAACGTAATACATTCTATCAATTGTTTACGTATTTCAGTATGAATAAATAATGCTTGATGTCAGAAGCATAATGCAACAAATTCATAATTTAATAATAAAGTATATGAATTATGAATGTAATTAACGCTGTAGTCAATAATTTTGAAAATGAAAACCCTGGAAATATAAAATATTTTAATAATATTAAAATTATCTTAATTACTCGAATTATTAAAAATACACTTTGTCTTTTTTTATCAAGCAGTTAAAACAATGAAACTCTAAAAATTTAGGATGTAAAATTTTGTATATGAAACTTTTTCTCCAATCATAATGAATTGATCATCAACATCGCAATTTCCATCAATAGCCACAGTATTAAACACGCGATGCAGTGAACTTTTCAGAACGAAAGTTAAAAACTTTTTGTCAATGTTTGTTACATAGTAAAACTCAATATGTCTCAAATTATTCGCTTTGTAAAGAATATTTTTAAAAGTTTCAATCGACGTAAACTGTGATGTTTGATGTGTCCTGTGAATTTTCGAGAAAAGAAAGGTCAGAAGCTTTCGTGAATGGACCAGTTTCGGTGAATTGAAACGGTGTGTAGCGCTAGCTAAGTACACGCGTATATATTCTCCACCCACGCTTTATGCGCGGGCGTCGCGATGAAGGCGCTGTAGCAGTTTCGCTCTTGCGATGACCTTGGAAGCACCCACGCGCCAAAAGAGACCACCGTGCGGGGGAGGTTCGTTCATCGACGTTCTAGCTACTCTTCTCGATTTTCCTCCCCATTCTCTCTATGTGTTTCCTATACGCAATTGTGAAATGCGCGTGCGCCATTTAAGCGCGTGAATGGCATCCCTCATGTTAAAATTCACGGTTTCCACTTACGTAAATATCTTAATACGCCTTTTCTTGTACTGTATGTCGTAAATTCGTTCATTCATCAATTTAATTTAATGGTAACGGTTTTGCGCATCAAATTATAAATTATACTTGATAAAGGAAATGAAAATTATCTAAACGTCCGTCACGTTTTTATCCTAAAAAACAGAATAAAAGAAATGCTTAGTATTTTACATGAAGAAATTAAATTATAAATTATTGAATATTTGAATTACAGGAATATTTTAAGTTATAGATAAATTATAGCATGAAAAATGTGAAAATACGAAATGTTAAATTATGTTTATATAATCATGTTTACATATTATCTAAAAAAAAATTTGAAATATAATTTAATTGGATAAAATACTTTAAGACTGTATGAATATAAAAATTATTACTTATGAGAAAGCTATTATAAAATGCATGAATGTGAATATTACTATGACAGAAATATATTTCCTAATGGTTTGTTAAATTGTTAGTTACCTACCATCAGCTTAACAATATAAGAAGGAAAGGACAGACTGGGTTGTAATTCGGTAAGTGGTGAGGACAGGTATAAGGAGAGTTTCACAAAGATTCATAAACAGTACTGAATTCTGAACCGTTAAAATCTTTTAAGATAATATCAGTTTTAATAACATATTTATAAAGAAATTTCGAAATTTTAAAATAATATGTTACTCTCATAAATACATATTACTCTTAAAAATATAGATGTTGTTTTTACTTTTTTATAAATTAAATCAGAAATTTTCGAGTGATAATTTGGATATAACTTTTCATAATTTCAAAAATAATTTTTACGATATTTAGTGATGAGATTCTTTTTAAATAAATAAAGCAGAATAAAAAATTTAGCAAATAAATAAAAAGAAAAAGAAAACGCTATCATGCGCTAAATAGGTATGTCACTAAGAAATGTTAGCAATTCTATTTAACTTTACATTTACGAATTTTCACGAAAGCACTCATTAGCTGTAAAAATTTGCTAGATTATTGTGCCTAAATTTTACTTAGTCATATATTTAGTCATATATTTAGCTTAGGACGAAGATAAGATGCAAAGCAAAGAATTGCAATCTGTCGAGAAAACGTTATTATAATTCTATTAATAGATAATAAACGTCATCTATAATACTAAATTAACATGTATATTTCATTTTTCAAAATTGCAACATAAATTATATCAAATATATTGAATATATACATACTGTTATTCTCTAGATAAATTTACGCTCAAATATTCTATATTCTGCACTCAGATAAACGGTTTACGGTGCCTATGTGTTAGGCAAAGTAAGTAAAGTTTTATGATTTAAACCTTTAATGCCAAATCACAAATCTTTCGTATTTAGTGTCAGGAAATCTGAAAAGTTTCGTTCTGGTACTATATTTTCTTTCTGTAATTACGTATACCTGCACGGATTGTAAGAATTTTCACCGAGGACACAAAAAAAATGTAGGTTCCGTAGAATTTCTTCAAATAGAATTAGAATTAATTGTTGTTGGTTCAAAGGTTCAAAATGCATTTTGGATCCTAAATACATTTTACCCAGATTTTATGAATTTAAAGATGTCAAAGTATAAAGAGAGATGTCAACTTTCGAAAGAACCGTTTTAAATGATTGTTTTCTTAATAACGTTCGTTTCATGATTCACATGGCAGCCACCCAAATAATGCTAAAAAACCATTTGAAATTTTTCGGTATCTATAATAGAGTAATACTTGTTGTTATTATAAAAATAAAAGTCATAAAATGTAATTAAATTTATTTATACTAAAAGTGGCAAAAACTTGAATGTATATTAATCTATATGCTTCATATTATTATCATAAATTATATGTGTTTGAATTTTATTACACTAGTTTCACAATTGATCGTTGAGAATTGATACTTGAAATTTTTTTCTGGTAATTTATAGTTATGTAAAAATAAAATTCCCTACGTGACAATGTTTATGTCTGATTTAGCCAAATTAGTTTCTATCTTACGTATAAAGTAATTAATTCAAGTTTTATGAAATAATAACTTGTATTAATGACATTAGAATTTAATATATTGAAATAATGTTGTTTTATACCATAGCACATATAAAAGCAATAATAGCATTAGTAATACTAAGTTGTTTAGACAATTGATTACGATAGACAAAAATTATTTGAATAATTCGCAAATCAATAACATTACAGATATTGCAGCAATGAATTAATGTTTTCATTTATTATTAAGTATGGAATTTTATGAAAGTATAGAAACAAATCTGGAAGCTGTTACAAATGTAGTAAGTCTTAAAAAAATTTTAAATTAATATATTTCTTAATGAATTTATATAAAATAATTTATATATTATATATTTTAGTCAGATAAAACATTAGTAGATGAAATCGTAACAGAAAAATCAGAGGAAAATATTGTAGAGAAAATATCAGAAATACAAACTAAAGAAAACTTGCTAGATACTAAGGAAAATGAAGCTATAAAGAATACTGAAGTAACATATCCAACAAATCGGTTTTATTATAATTGGAATAATTCTCCAAGATTATTATGTGAAGCAACTGCAGAATATGAACCAACAGATTTATGTGAAAACTTTACAAAGGGTTGTCAATGGTCTCCTGATGGAACATGTTTATTAGTACCATCTGAAGATTTTAGAATTCGTATCTATGAACTCCCTAAAGAATTATATTCTGAAAAAATTCCTCCAGAATTGTCATCCACAAAACTTTCAGCAGCTTTAACAATAAAAGAAGGAGGACTTATATATGATACTTGTTGGTATCCTTTTATGAATTCATGGGAACCTGCAACTTGTTGCTTTTTAAGTACAAGTAGAGAAAGTCCTATACATTTATGGGATGCTTTTAATGGTGAATTAAGAGCAACATATCGAGCTTACAATCAGTTAATATCACAAATTTCCCAATACTGTTAAATTATATTTTTATTTGATTTTGATTAGATTTTATATTTTATATTCTGTTGCTAGAGTTGATGAAGTAGAAGCTGCAATTAGTATTCAATTTGTTGATTCTGCTAAGAAAGTGTGGGCTGGATTCAAAAATGCTTTAAGAATGTTTGATATGGAACATCCAGGTCGACAAACAGATACTATTTTATTTAAGAGAGAGTTTCCAAATGTAACAGGATTAGTTTCTTGCATACGAGAAAATCCACTTATGCCAGGATTAGTTGGCTTTGGAACATATTCTAAAAACATTGGCAAGTGAATAAATAAATGATAATGACATTGGTGAATCATTAGCATCATAAATATTAATAAAACTCTTTTTAGGTTTATATAAAGATGGGCCGTTATGTACTTTTAAAACAGAAAGTGGCGTGACTCAAATTGAATTTAGTCCTTGTGGAACTAAATTATTTTCAGTAGTTAGACGTAATAATGAATTTTTATGCTGGGATCTTCGTAATCCAGGTATTGTACTTTACTCACTTGAAGGACGTCACTCTGATACAAATCAGAGAATTCAATTTGATATTATGCACAATGGAAAAGAAGTAGTCTCTGGTATGTTAATGTTAGAATATGTTACATTATTACAAAGATCATTTTTTCTATTATTTTAAATCTTTTAGGTGGTACAAATGGAGACATTATAATTTGGGAATTACCAGGAAGTACAAATTGTGAAAATCTTAATGTAACACATGAAATAAATCTATCTCACGATTGTATAAATGGCATAAGTTTACATAAAAATTTACCTATAGTTGCTATCAGTACAGGACAAAGACTTTGTGATACTCTACCACAAGATAGATACAATAGTGTACAACTATGGTTGTGTTCTTAAGTTGATCATATAATAAATTATTGTAAATACAGATAAAATCACTATTTTATAAATAAAATTTATAATATTTTTTATATTGAGTTTTTCATAATTTTAAATTAAAGAAATAGAAAAGAATTATATACAATATTTACATGACTATATTTTATTATATAACTATATTTAATTTAACTATACAGAAGTGAATTTATGTATTCCTAGATTTTAAATAAATAAAGTATTTGTTTATATCAATGAATTATATAAAAATGAAACTTCCAATGGAATTTATATTTTTTCACGTATATATTTTATATATTTTTCAATAAATTAGTAATTTTTTGGTATATATTATTAGTATTAGTATAAATTTAAATTTAATTTTTGAAATATTTTTTACTGATTTTTTTTTTGTACATATGAATGGAACTACTACAACAAGGAAATATATTGAAGTGTCACATTAAGAAAGTACAAAGCTTTTTATTTCAAGTAAAGTATGAAAGTTATAAATACAAATAATTTGCCTGTTGAAATTCATATTTAAATGAATTCGAATTTTTTTATAAATGTGAAAAATTTAAATTTTTTAAATAACAATTTCACCCTTGTCTATTTATATACATAGAAAATATATTACTGTTTCACAGTCAAGTCAACTTCAGTTTAGTATTCAAGTACCACGTGGTACGCATATTTTGGTGGATAGACGATTTTTACTGAAACATATTTTTCAAATCATGTTTTGTAGTTGATGAAGTGCCTCTCTAATTTGAGTACATGAGAAAAATAAAGAATATTTTTACTTTGACAATTAATATAATTCCTTGAACGAAAGTAGCGAAAATTTATTGAAAACGGTATCTAAAGTTGTGCGAGCACTTTGCAAACTTGTCGGGAATGTAAAACGTTAAATTGTTATATGACTACATGTCCAGTTGTATATCACTTTTAAAAATTCATCCTGATTGAGTGTATTGTAATTCCATAACGTAAATAAAAGAGGAAAAAGAAAATAGGAGGGGGGAAAAAGTAAATAAAGAAATAGCTGAAGAAAGAGCTGATGTAGAAGGTGTGTGCCAATATATGTATTCATACATACTAATGCTTAATAATTGCGCACTACAACCTGTTTTTCTCGATTGTTTGTAGGGGATAATTTATAAAGACATTGAATGTCTGTAAAAATACGATTCTCAAAAGAAATCAGTAAGCAATCCCAATCCTAATGTTCATGTGATACATCGGTAGAGGTGCAAAAATCTTTTGCGGAAGTTCTGTGTAGACATTCATTTGTGATGAGATGAACGAAGTTCTACTATTGTAATTTTTTGAGAAACAAAAATTTGTAGAATGGCTTCTGATATGCAATCTTTCCCGCGTATGCTGAAATTGCTGCGGGAAAATAGTAATGTTAAGGAGAAACGCGAAGCTTTAACCTATATTCGCAGGTAGGTACATTGACATTTTTACTTACACATTGATATGATATTTAAACTAATTGTAATCATATTAAACTTTGTTACGTGGAAAATATTTCATTCTGTTATAATAGGCAGATTTTATTATTTACGTATATTTTTTAAATTTTATGTATTATATATATTATGTTATTTTAGCAACAGCAAAAAATTAGAATCCACAAAAACTATTAAAGAAGACCAATATAAGGATTTATGTGAACTAATTGTAGATGCATTTGTAAATGGAAATAGTGACATACAGAATGAGGCATATGAAACATTAAATATAATTATTCAGGAATTTAAAAACCATACTTTGAATTTGTTTGAGATTATGTCGAAAATAAATAAAAAAAATAGGTTCGTTCATACGAGATATTTAAATTTAACAACTTCTTAGTAATAATATTCCAGTAACAATATTTAATCTTTTCATTTCAGATTAAAAATTCTTAAATTATTAGATATAGTTGAAGACAATGCTGTATCAGTATTTGCTTATGACCCATATATTGTAAATTTTTTAAATAATTGTATGTGTACAATACAAACAGATATAATGCCGTGGACAGCACCAAATGCATGTGTAGATAATCTACAAGCATTGATAGATGCTGAGAATAAACCATTGTCAGAGTACCAAAGATTAGAAGAAGAAACAATTAATTATTGTGTAACTCTATTAAGGAGATTATACAAAGTGGCTGCAATAACATCAGATATTAAAATTAACAGGGTATATAAATAATATTTATAACGTCACAAAAATGCAAAAATACTGAATTCATTGTTTTTACAGTTTAATCTTCTATTGATGGATAAAGTAACGATATTAGCTTATATGGGTCATAAACGACAACGTGGTCCTGCTTTAAAACTTTTACAACAAGCTTTAGCAACAAATATGATATCACATGTTCGTACTAAACTAGCATCTACATGGACTCAATATGTAGCAACATTACAGTCTACATACTGCAAACGTATGTTACTTTTAGTATCTGCATGTGAATTAGATTGGGCTACACAATGGAATGTTAGTATTCAGTTTCTTGGTGTAGACCTTCATCGTGGTGCTGGTTTAATAAATAATTTATTAAGTGTTGAAGAAAAAGCATTTAAATCTACAGATACAGTTACACGCAGGTATATTTATAATGATGATATATAAGATTATATTATTCGATTAAAATTAGAAATAATGTGATATTTTATGTGATATTCTAGGCAAGCATTCCTTTCATGGAAATTATTGGTAGACAATTTTGCTTTAGATCCACAAGAACTTGCTACTCCCAGACGAATAAAATTATTATGTATTCCATTGAATGCTAAAAACAGTAAAACTGAATTAATAGCATTGACAAAATTAGAAGTCTGGTGGCATGTGATTATTAAGCTTTATAAAGACATCTCTAAATTTGTTAATCCTGTAATTACACAATTCTTAAATTTTTGTTTTGGACCTCTTGGAGATACACCATTATTATCTTCAAAGTTTGATGTAGTTGCCTCACCAGGGAAAAGATTTTTTAAAACAAAAATTGTTTCTATGGATGTTTTATATCAACTTCTTGTCAAAAAACAAGAGAATCATACTACTCAGATTTTGGAAGAGAGACTTCCACATCCTATATCTGATGCTATCTTTCAAGAGTGTTACAAAAGCATAATTCACAGCGTAGGAGAAGCTCTGCTTATTCTTAGCCACCTTACAGATGCAGAAATGAAAAACAGATATCAACTTGGTAAAATATTATGGACAAGTTTAATAGCTTACATACAAGAATCAAAAATAGCTGTAAAGGTTGGTATTGGATCAATTTTATGATTGTTTAAAAAACATGTTTTTCATAATATATAATGCGATATGTTATGATAATACGATATACGTTTATTAAATAATATTTTACAGGAGAATATGTATAAAGATATGATACAGGTTGTTATAGAATTGATAAATCATGCTGAAAATAAGCCAATGATTAAAGATTTAATTCTTGATACAATCTTATTTGAAATTGTTGATTTGAGTTCAGATTTTAATTTTCAAGATGACACATTATCAAAAATGGTATTTAGACTTCTACAAATTTCAATTTTAAATAATGCCGAAAAGTGAGTATTAATACATTAATATATTAATATTAATATAATATTTATTATTGCTATAAAAAGATGTATTGAAATTTGTGTTTTTTAAGGAAGCATTATAATGCATTAAAATGTTTTTTCTGCCAATGTATTAAGTCTCAGAAGAAAAACATATATTATTCACATGCATTTGACTGCTTGAAAGAGATGCATGAGAAATTATATGTACTGTCAAATGCAAAAGATAATACTGAGTAAGTTGCAATCAGTATAAAATAATAATTAATATTAATTATAAAGTTCTATTATTTTATTATTTTCAGATTTATTATTTTTGAATTGTGGCTTATTTTAGCAGATATGTTAGAAAAATACATGATTAATATGCAAGGATCGAGTAAAGCAAATACTGCAGAACAGTACTTAAAAACTGTTGAATCTATTATAGTCTTTCCATTTAGATATATGCATTTGAAGGACCAGAAACAGGTTCAAGAATTAACAACGGCTTGGAAATGTTTGTACAAACAATTCAAAATACAACCAGGCATATCACCTGAAAGATCTAATGAAATATTTTTAAATATTGCAAGTACTATGCAACTTTGTTTAAAAAAAAATGAAGAAACTTCTTATCTCATTATGAGTTGTTTAGATATCTTGCTAAGTACTATCAACTATCAACTTGTACTGGGTGTGTTAATAATTTAATTTAAAAAAAAAAATGATTATAGTAAAGTATAATTAATATGAGATAAATATTCAAATTTCAATTTAATTTCCAGAGAATACAATCATTCCATCTATTATAAATCTTATTATGGATCTTGTCACTTATTTTTTATCTAACAAAAAGGCTAAAGAGAGTGAACATATTCTCAAAGCACTGACAGCAGTAATTATTACTATCTATGGATATAATCCAGAAAAAGTAATACAATATTTACAAGTTTGTAAACCTGCAATTGAACTTATGCTTCAATCAGAGTACAAAGAGGTATATATATTTTTGAATATTTTATTTTATTTAAATATGTAGTAAAAATATAATTAACCTAAGAAATGTTATATATATAGGTAGTAAATACATGGGAAAGTATAATTATTATCTTTAAAGGACTTGGTAAATTAATTAATTATGATCTTTTATCGTCTTACAAAAAACTAATTATTCAAGCACTAAATCATACAAATCATGATATACGAAATGAAACAACATCTCTCTTTGAATTACAAAGTGTGTTAAATGATAATTGTAGATTAGTGTTGGAAGAAATAGAAAGAGAGAATAGGAAAAATAAGATATTAAATAAATCTGAAATTACAAAAACGAAAAATGATAAAATTGAGAAATCACCGAATCAAGTAAAAATTAGCTTTTTAAAAGAATTTAGTAATCCGCAGACAGTAATTAATGACTCAGATAAAACTACAGGAAATAATATTCAAAAGAAAGTCTCAATTGACACTGATTCACAGGTAAATATATATTTTCTGTATTTTCCCTCTTTTTTTATTTTCATGCAAATTATTTCTTCTGTAATTATAATATTCAACATTTTTTCAATTATAGGATTATGTTTTCATTAAAACAGATTTAAAATTTGATGTCAATCGCTTGACAGAACACCAAAAAGAGTCTTTAAAACGTAGGAAAGAAGATATTGCAGCTTTATGTAATGATTTGTCACAATCTTCATCACAAGATACTCAAAATTTGCAAGAATGGTTTAATAAAAAAAGTAAAATTTTAGAAGAAGCAGATAAAAGTTATGATAAAAATGATAATATTTCGATAAAAAGTGTATTAGACGACGATGCAAATAAAGAAAATAAAATTGAAGTGAAAGAATTAGAAACAGTTAATAAATCAAGTGTCGACAATGATGCAAAATCAGATAGCGTTGGACAAAGTATGTCATCAGAATCTATGCAAAAAGTAAAAGATAATATTGACAATAATGAAAATTCGTTCGTAGAAAATCAAATGACAACAATGGAAAATACTTGTGACAATACAGAAGCAAAATCTTCAACAGATTTTACATCGAGAGAGTTAGACACCAACACTCAAGGAAAATTAGAAGAAAATAGAGATGAGCAAAGATTATCCCCATCTATACTAGATAATAGTAAACGACGCAATCGTTTTAATGTTGCTGTAAAGTCTACTTCTCCAAAATCACTAAACAAATTTTTAATAGAAGAAAGTATTAACAATGAACCAGGACAGTCAAATGCAATTAATACTTTGCAAAGAACTTTAAGAACAAAAATAATTCAAGGTAAATCTGAAATGTTTAATAAACAAAAAACTTCGGAAAATGTAGAAAATAAACCAATCAAAGAAGAAAGAAGAGGTATTAAACGTAAATCGACTTCGGATAGCGAAAATGAGTTAACTAATATGCGTCAACGTAAAAAAACTTTATCAATTAGTGATAGTGATAGTTGTAAATCTACAGGAAATAACAGTCCAACAATGAATTTAAATCCTATAATTGATGAAACAAATTTAAGTCAACGTACCAAAAATGAGATATCACGTTTACGTATAAATATGGTATTTGACAGTCCTTTATCACGTAGCCGCCGATCCAAGATTTCTGAGGATAAAGAAATTATGAAAAAACAATCACTAGAAAACAAAGCAAAGAAGGAAGTGAAACAAAGACGTAAACGTAAAAAATCAGATAAAATTGAAGTTGAAAATGTTGAAGATATAAGAAATGATAAAAGAACTGAATTAGAAGAACAAAAGGAAGTTGAAGAAACTGCAGAAATAGAAAGTTCAAAAAGTATATCACATAATAAATGCAATTTACTTGATATAAAAAAATTTACTGAAAATAATGATATTCAGCTTATGAGAACTGAAAATAAGAATCAGACACAAAATGATATGGAAGATATAATAGAAGATTCTCAAACATTATCTAAATTAAGTAAATTACCAAAAGTAAAAATTGAAATTAATAAAATTGAAGACTTGAAAAGTATTTTACAGAATAAAAAGAGTCAATTAGAAAATGAAAAAAAAGTAGGAGAAGAAGTTCAAGAAGAAGAAATACAAACAGAAGTTACTTCAAAAAGTGTATCAGATGATAATTGTAATTTACATTACATTAAAAAATCTACTAAAATTGATGTTGAAGCAGTTAATAATAATGAATCAAATAACGAAATAGAAAGTATAAATCAACATGTTAAATTTGTGGGAGAAAGAAACCAAACTCAAGATGATGTAGAAGATATAGTAGGAAGTTCACAGGAAGAATCAGAATTATTTAAAAAATGTAATGAAAAACAATATTTTATTAAAATTAATAAACTTGAAGATATTTGCTTCTCGACGAAATGTTATGAAACTATGGCTGAGGATGAGGAAGTAGCTCAAATTGTCTCAAACGATTGTGATAATGACAATATTAAAGTTCCTAAAGATAATGTTAAGGAATTTGAAGAAACCAATGAAGTCAATACCAGTGAACCAAAGATTTCGACTCCATTTATTGAAATTAATTTATGTGATAATGAAAAAGATACTGCATTTGAAGAGCAAAAAATAAATGACGGATCAACGTTGAAATCCTTATTTGATTTATCATCGCCTAAAAGTTGTATTAAACGTCAGGCAAAATTTAAAACCTTTACAGCACAAGGACGTGCGGCTCATATGTTAGGATTAGTAACAAAACAGGCAAGAATGGAAGCTGAAAGTAATGTAATAAATTCAGATGAAGAAGCTATAGCTAAAAAATTGAAATCCAAAGATGTAGATAATGATATGTTGCTTGGGAAAAAAGAACAAGGATCTACGTTAAAAGAAGTTGATAAAATAATAGCAACATGTAGTAGTAGACAAGAAAAAATTTTTAGTAATATGAGGTCAACAGATTACTGTTCTTCTCCTCCAATAAAATTATTTTCTAATTTGAAAAATGACGGAGAAAAAATTTTCTCAAAAGTAGATAAATCAGTAGATTGCACATCTGTACACACTGAGACTCAAACTGATAAAGTAGATGAAGAAATTGTGTTTGAAACAGATGAATTGCCAATTTTAGAATGGTCAAGTGCAAATCCACCTTCATTAACTGCATCTCCAAGTGCAAGTATATTAAAACGTCAGCGTCAATATATTCCAGAACCTGATCCTGAGTCTGTGACTCCTAGTAAGGTAATTTCTTTTAGATGTTTCTTTTAGATGTTTGATAACAGACAATTTGATGAAATATAAAAATATAGTATTTTGTAATTATATATTGATATATAAAATAATATTTATAGCTTTAGATTTTTCTATGTTTAAGTATGTTTCAACATAATTTTTTTTTTATAGAGAAAAAGAGTAAGCTTTGCGGACCCGCCAGTTTCCAAGGAAATGGGATATGAGATTACATCTACTGATTCGCCTCATAAAATTAATAAATTTGCTTCGCGTGGATTAATAATACGTAAGGAATCGCCATTAAGGTTAAAACAAATTAAACAAAAATCAATAGATTCAGATAAGTTGGAGAAAGATGAAGAAATTGACGTGGCGAATACATCTGAAGTTGACTTACAGTGTGAAAGGGAAAATGAATTATTAACAAAAATAGCTGAAGAATTAGAATATTCAGAGAATGTCACAATAGATACTGATGTGCAAACATCGTATAATGCTGTAGAAGATAAATCAACAAATACAATTCCTACATCTAATAATATTAATATTAATAACTTAAATGTTGAATTTAAAATTACTCAAGATTCAACGTTTTCCGAATGTGTAGAACCAAATTGTATAATTAAAAGAGATCAAAATAAAAAAGATGCACTTTCCGAAGTATCAAAAGATTGTAATATTAGTTTACAAAGCAATAAATTTGATCACTTAGCGACACAGGAAGATATATTTACTGGAATAGAGACAAAACATAATAATTCTGTTGAGAAACCTTCAGATTTGAAGAGAACTTCAAATGTTGATACAAGTGTTACACAAAACACGTCTGTTATAAATAATTCATTAGAACTGCTCAAATTCAATGCTCAGAACAATTCTATAATAGAACATTCATCAGAAAAACATACTGAAAATTTGGATGATACCGTAGATGCAGAAAATCTTACTGCGTTTAATTCTTCAGTAAATTCAGATGAAATTTTCTGTGGAAAATTAATAAGAACTAGTACACAATCAACCGAGAATACACAAGAAAATATTCAAGAACAAGATACTTTACCAGTTACAGATTCAGTATTTGGAAGTCTACCTTTGAGTCAAGATAATCAAAATATCAATGAATTTAACGTAGAAACTCCACACCCAGAGTTACTTGATTCTATTCATCCTATATATCCCGCATTAGTATCGTGTAAAGAATCTGTATCATCTATTATTGATCATTTAACTAATCCTCTTTGGGTGCAACATTTATTTATGTATTTTAAAAATAGAAATGTTCAAACTATAGGAGATCTCGCACAATTAACTGAGCGTGAAGTAAACAGAATTCCAGTAAAGGGCAGTTCAAAAGTTGAATTTGTAAAAAGTATATTAAAATGCTTTGAGAAAAAATATAGTGGAAAAAGGTTGGATAACGCAATAGAAGATTTAAATAATGTTTTAAACAACGAAATGTCATGTCCCGTAAATACCAATGTGCCTGCATCTACACCGAAAGTAACGCCTGAAGATCAGCATAATAAATTAGGAAATCATAATACACTATTAAACCAACCAAGTTCGAGTAGAGTTTCTGACAATGTTGCTGTAACCAATAAGAATGCACTTAATATGTTTAAAAAACCAACAGAATTCATTTTAAGTGAATTGACAACAGAAATGACTGCATTAGAAGCGCTAAATATGACACCTATGTATGTTTTTTTATTTCATCTATGAATTTATTATACTTATTGATCTTTGTAGTATTCAATTTATTTTATAATTTGATATATTTATATTTTGTATATTGTGTGACAAAAATTCCATTTTTTTTTTTTTTAGACAAAATGCAAATGTACCATCTACAGTTGTCACTTCTATACCAGAAAGTATCACTGAAAATTCTAATGCTTTTGTTAAAAATACAACACTATTAACGCAAACAACAACAGTTTCTGGAATTAGTAGTGATTCTATTTGTTTATCCAAGACTGGAGCGAATAAAGCGACAAAATCAGTTGCAGCACAAATGGCTTTGGAAGAGCTCCTAGACGAGATAGATGTTAATTTAGTACTAGAAAGTGCTGTGAGAAGATGCAGCCCAGAAAAACTTCTTCTACATTATAAGGTAAATACTTTGTTTTTATTTCTGTATGACTAATCAGAGAGTACCTAACTAAAAGTATACAATTATTTGCTTTTGCAGAACAAAATAAAACATACGTCACAGGAATTGGAAAGTGAAACCATCAGAATGCTTAGTGGTGAAAATAGAAAAAATTCTAATGAAGTAATATTGAAGGCGGCATGTCGTGCTTGCGGAGTAAATAAAGTTTTACTTCGACTTCCTGATATTTTCAGTGCCGACAAACAATTTTTCGTAAAAGTATTTAATGCGTACAGGAAAAAGATAAAGACCAGTGAATGTTTGGATATGCTTGATTTCAATGAGGTCAAGGATACCATTTATGAAAAATGTATGTCTTCAGAACTTGCTGAAATGTTATCCAAGAAATTGAAAGAAGAAGAGCAACAGGGAATAAGGAAGCCTATGACAGAATTGTTAAATTTGGATGCTATGTTGAAAAGAATGCCAATGGACGTAATCATTAGCCACACAGTGGCAAATGATGAATTAATACCACCGCGTGTTGTTTTGGACATAGCTTTACAAAATAATAGCCCAAGTGACATAGCGCAAGCTTTGGAATCTCAATCTCCTGTTGTCATGGAGAATATTTTCAGTCAACTTTGGTCTTCCCAATTTGCAGTTGAATGTATTGACAAATTTTGTGAATCTAAGGAAGATTTATTAAAGATCTTTAAAGCAGTTAGTTCCAAACTTAATCAGGAAGATCTTCTACAAGCATTTTATGAATCCATGAATACTAAATTTATGGTAAAGCAAGAGAACTAAACTCAAAAAATAAGAGTTTGTATTTACTGATCGATTCACGATTTTCGTGTATCATATTTATTATTAATACTAATTTGTAGTATTATTTGTTTGGCTCACAATAATATGATCCTCGACACTGACATATATTATAGTATTTTCTTTTCATATTAAATTTTGCGGATAAATCTGTCAATAGGACTATGTTACAGTACAGCATTTATTAGTAACTTTGTGAAGATATTTAATTTTTGCTTGAAATTATATTGAATGCCATCATTAAATGTATCTATTAGATTTATTATATATTCTTATGTAATATTTTCTTCTTCATTATATATAATTAGTTTCATTGAAATAGTAGATATAATTCATTTTCTATAATTTTTACGTTTATCTTATCTATTATGCAATAGCTTCAGTCATAATATAATTTTTATTGATAATTTGTAACTTCAATTTTGGAAATGAAAAAGATAGTGATATGTATATATACATGTAATACAATAAAGTATCTACGCTTTCATTAATAGATTAAAAGAATATCTTTCATTTCAAATACTGGTTATGCCATTTTTTATTTAAATGTGTTCAAAAGAAAGTATTCTAATTCCATTTAAAGTAAACTGAGAAGTGAAACGTAAAATTTACGTATATTCATTAAATATGCTACACACATAACGTCTATTAGCTTTAAAAGATATAATGTAAATATTATGTATGTATTATATTATATTAAAATATAATATTAATTGTAAAAAAAAATCGATAATCAATTTGCTTTGTATGATTTTATTATTGTTAATCTGTTTAGAGTAAATATCACAGTCGAGGATCAGATATGAATATTTGTTTTAGTTAGAGAATAAGAGAAAAACAAATCTAAAGCAAAGTTAAAAAAAATGCACTTGTTTTAATTGAAAAGAAATGTCAATTCAAACATTAAAGTATTTTACACAGACTATTATTTCAGAGATTATACGTTTAAGTAATTTTTTTTGTGTACAAAAATAAAAAATGTATTTTATAAGTAGTCTTTTGCAATTGCTTATGATGAAAATTATAAAAAAAAGAATAATAGCATAAAATGATCCAAACGTGAATTGACCAAAAGGCAAACTTGTTTCTAATTGCATAGAGTTGAAAAAGTGAATTTAATTATTGATATTAAAAATATTTTATACAGATTTTATGAAATCTCAGATTATTAACCATATCTTCAACTGATTGTAGTAAGAGCCAATTATTAGACGCTGCATTATATTTTAGGATGTCTATGAATATATATTATATAACACTTCAACATTATATGATCTATGAAGAAGAAAATTATCATTTAACTATTCAATCATTCTTATGTTATTGTCAATCATCAGTTATTTCCTCTCGTACAAAAATAACAAATTCATTTGTTGAATTCATCTCCAATCAATATTGCACGAGTACTATTCATTAACTTTAATTAAATTTTTATGTTGAGATGTTATATAATTTCAAGTTGAGTTTGTACATATGAGATACCTTGACACAAGACGGACTTATATCCATCATATCGTTATAACAATGACAGAAAAAGTAAATAGAGAAAAATGTAAAAAAAAAAAAAACGAATAATATTACTGTTTACTTAATATTTACTATCGATTGTAAGAAACGATAAGCTTTAAATATTAGAAGTAAGCATTTTTATAATGTCTATTAGATATAATAATAACATGCTAATCGTTATAAGCGCATGTTAATATCGATGTGAGATGTACGAGTGCCTCGAACAAATAATTATACATTTTCAAAGACGATGTTTTCAAAACCATTTGTTTTGTTTTTTACAAAAAAACAAAATACAACAGTGATAAATTTTTGCTATTGAGGACTTGCAGATAGAGATAAATTAATATGTGTTCACGATTAGTCTATTTTTTTCGTATATCTCACACGTTAATATCTTAAGTAAACGTTTAAATAGTCTGCTCCTTTCCAGTCGCGTCACAATTATTAGCACGTCTTTTTTTGCAGATGAAAATGAAATTCTTTTTTCCTTTTATTAATTAAAAAAATTGGTTTTAGGATTTAGTTTTTCAAAAAGCACATTAATTTTTTAAGAGAAAATATGTGAAAAAAATGGTAGAGGAAGATTAATCGAAAATAACTTCAATTTAGGATTAGGAATAAACAATTTTACTTCGCATATGCTTCCAAAGAATTCTAACTTACATAGTGATTTGCGGTTTTTAAATCGTTACGATTTGTTAATTGAAAATCTCGTTTATGATAATGAATTATTTATTTGTGCGAATCTTAAATTTAAATTATTGGTAGAAACCGTAATTTATTTAATTTGTTTGAAAGGAGCTATACACTTCTGCTATAGTGCATTAATCATACATGTGTAAATGATTTTAGTTAAAAAGTTTCAACGCAATACATACGTAGATTTTCTTGGATCTTAAACAGTATATAATACACATAGTTAATGACAAACTGTACAATAGATTGTACACGTATCCAATGTGTGACCTGTAATAATGAATCAATATTTTATACAAATTGGTAAGATACAATAAATAAGTTTTATAGTCATTTTATGTGTATTCTGTCTGAATATCTCTATTTCTTAAGGCCTCCAGATACCTCACAAGTAATTTTAATTTTATTATTTCTCATTTTCAAATTGATCAACATTGATCAAGTTTAATTATAATTGTTCAAATATAAAAATAATAATATTTTTATTATCTATAAAATAATCGTTTTATTATCTTTTCTTGTATATAAAATTTAATAATATTTTTATTGTTCTTTATTCCTCATTCAGCCTCAAAGAATTATTCATTTTAAAGTGAAAAGTAATTGTTCATGGATTAATATCATTTACGATAGCAAATATTTATTTTTAACTACAGTGCTCCATACGTGCATTTTTGTATAAAAATAATCACGTGCGCGTCTTATTTGAGACATTACGCTTATTGGATCGAAATCAGAGACACGCTTTCAATTATATTCGAAATTGTATATTCCCAAAGAAACTTGTATCAAAATACGATGCCCGCTCTTCGACGTCAGGGATGCGCGCCATATTCTGGTTCTTATAGCACGTGTAATCGATACACGAAATCCAAAGTGTTATGTATTTATTTTTCGTCCAATAAGTGCGCGGAAAAAGAGGAATGCCTTACGTATTATTAAAAAAATCGTCAAACTGAATGTATATATTTATAGAAAATTTTTTAAATATACAAAAATGTCTGGAATATTCAAAGAAAGAAAGATATAATGTTTAGAAGATGAAATAAATCTTTATCTGGATTCTATTTCTATAAAATCATTATGGGGTTTCATTGATATGAATTTGTATTAATATCTACAAACTACAATTTATAATTTGTATATATATTTCTTTTTTATTATTTTATGGCTTAACGTTTCATGAATTTCGTCAGATTATAGATTATAGAGATTATTGAGAAATAATTGCAAAAGATTTTATAGAATAAGAATTTCACTATATCATTTCTTAAAGATCTCAAGTTTATGAATAAAGGAAGAACTTATTCTTTTTTATATTCAACTTATTTTTAACGAACAAGTATAATGAAAATAATTTTTATTTATGAAGGGAGTATAAGCCTTGAAATGAAATCTTACCCAGAAAAAAACAGGATTTGTTAAAAACAACAGTCCAATAAATCTAAATTAAAATGTGCACATTTTTTTTTTTAGTTTGCAAAGTAGTTGATTGCGATTCCAAATATTTTATAGAGTTTATACACTTCTATGAAATATCAAGTATTATAAAATTATCGATATTTCAAGAATTCAATTTTCAATATCGAATACCATGATGATCTTGGTATTTTTAATATACACGTTGCCATATTTGTATCGAGTTGTGATTTTTATTATTAAATCATTACTTCGACAAACGGGCATTAAAACTAAGACTAAGAAAAATGATAAGTAACTTAATTACTTGGCGAGAGTATCGTCACATGAATAGAGGATGCTTTGAAACTTGTAATGAAAAAACTCGTTTCATAAGAAAGTTGCTTTTGTCAATCGAGTGATATTAATACACTATTAATAAAAAAAAAGAGACGGAAGATCCAAAAAAATGTTATATATATAAACACACACACATAAAAAAAGAATGAGGTGTATCTTTTTTAAAGGATCGATTTAATATTTACGGAGGGATATTTTCAACTATTGTCAACTATATCTGGGTACTGCATCGATCCATGGAGTTTTGTACAGGTCAACATCGGCGTAGCATGATATTCTTTTTTTTTTTTTCGATTGTTCATCTGCTTTTGATAACAGTTTTCTTTGCTCGTGTTTTGTGATTTTTGAACGCTTACCATCATTTTTTTGTATTTACGAATGAAGCTTGATATTTTCATTGCAAAAAGGAATTTGTAGAATTCTTTAAATTATTTTTATGTAAAAGTAAGAAGAATATATATATATATATATATATATATATATATATATAGAGAGAGAGAGAGAGAGAGAGAAAACGGAGACAATTTATGTAGACCGATTTAAAAAAAAGTTAGTATAGGTTTCTATATCGGAGAACTACTGTGCAGAATTTTGTTCATTTTTAAGTTATAGCTAGTAACAAATACTTACAAATACTTATATTATGTTACTGATGCGTTTGAAGCTTCATACGGAAGAACGAAAGAGTGGAAAAAGATTTAACTGACATTTTATCTTCATACAGGAATGTTGGAAAATGGAAACAACATTTTTGAAAGTATCGCCAAGATAGAATTATTAATTATAATTATTAACACTAATTTTTTAAATCAATTCTATCAACGTACTAATCTCGGTTAAATATGACTATTTTGTTAATAAATAACTAATTCTGTAAGTTTGCGATATTTCTAAATCATTTTGTAATGAAAAGCAAAAATATTTTAAAACGTGAAGGACCTCCAGTTCATATACCTTAGAACTAAAATATGAAGGCAAGTAATTTTCTCTGATCGCGTTCCGCGCGTATTAATTATACAAACATTTCACCGCGATTCTCATTCCATCATCACCTATTCCCGTTCTCGCTTAAAATAGCAACACGAGCTAATTTCAGACACTTTCAAACCCAAGCGAACTCGAAAATAAAACCGCGAAAAGTTACCGACAGCTTTCGCATTTCCCCTCGGAACACCCCCTTGGTATACCCCTGTCCTGTACACAGTTCCTCAAATAAAGTCACAGAAGGTCTTTGTCCTCGATTCAATTATCAAGTGTCGCTGACAATGCGACTCGCCACAATGTCTGCTTCTTCGACGAAACGGAATCAATGAGCTCTCCGACCAATGGGACAGAGAAAAAAAAAACGCACGTACGCACGCACGCACGCACACATACATACATACATATGAAACAAAAATAAACAGGACTAAAAAAAGAGAAGAAATGCAAAAGAGAAGTCAAAAATGCCAATAAAGTTTCCGCAGGAAAAACGAGCGACCGAGTCATCCCGTTTCACCGTGGACACGCAATAATCCACGGGCATATTAACCGGAGTCGTGGTTAAAAATTCTCCTGCTTCTCTCTCTTTCTCTCTCTCTCTCTCTCTCTCTCTCTCTCTCTCCTTTTTTTATTCGTTCCTCCTTTTCAAAGTGGTCCATCGGAGGAGGACGAGGTCTAACATAGCAGTGGGATCCACGCATATTGCGTGATCCACCGACAGCAACTCTCAGCGATGGTGTATGTACAGCATGTACCATTCGGTGTAGGTGTGCTCTATGGGGGATGGACGCCTGCGCGGGTGAAATGTACCCTATATAAGGAAACGGCCGCGTACACAGCCGGTACTCAGATTTGGAGAACCTCATTGGGAGGACACTGTGACAAAAAAGTTGAACGAAATGGGCCTGACCGGAAACCACCTCGTTAGCCTTTTGCTGTACATCACCGTAGTCAACGAGTTCCGACTTCCTCTGGTGAGTCTATGACCTTTTTCTCCTCGTGTCCCGCGTCACGGTCGTTCCGTTAGAAAGAGTCGACCCTGTTTCGCGGCAACTTTTCTTTTCATGCCGCGTTTAAAGTCAAGGGGCGAGGGTGGGTTATTGTTGATGGTTGTTTCATTGGTATTCATTGGTACTCGTTATTTTTATTCGTTATCGAATTTTAAATCGTCTGAATGCAGTGCGGTTGGACGAACGGAACGGAGATCGAGAATTTTTTTTTTTTTAGGTGTGGATCGACGAGAAATTAATTTAATTTTTAAGAGGGTTAATATGAATTTTTTTTATTGGAAATTTCGAAGCGTTTTTGTATAATGATTAAATTGATAACTGACGATTTTCTGTGACTTTTAAAAGGAGAAAAATATGTGTATCTTTTTACTTGTTTAAATTGAATTAAATTAAAATGAATAATGAATTTTTAAATTTTTGTATTTAGAACATATATATATATATATATATATATATATATATATATATATATATATATTTTATAATATAATATTTAATTTTATAATATATATATATATATATATATATATATATATATATATATTTTATAATAATTCACAGAATTATTTATAAAAATGTGCTAACATTTTATTTTCATGCAAAGAGGGGTAATTATCTTTTATTCACTTAGTAAAATTGTTTTCATTCGATATACTCTAATCTGTTCTTTGCTGACTCTTTTTACTTGATAGAAAATTTCAATTGTGCAAGAATTATGAAAGGAATGTTATACTTTTTCTGGAAAGTTTAATAAAACAGTTTCTTCTCGTTTATGAAAAGTCTAAAATTACACGGATTAAAAGTTCTTAACGCACTTACGAATTTAGATTTGACTCTAGAAGAAATGAAATTTTACAAAAGTACATATCTACAAAAATCAGAAAGTTTTATTCAGGAAATATATATATCTTTTATAAAAAAAAATTTATATATTTATAATTTCTATATAATATTGTGCAACATAATTTTCCCAATCTCTCCAAGTTATATTTTAAGAAATTAATCATTATCATATATACGTATATATCCAGAAATATTGAAAATTAATGAGCCTAATACAGTAGAACTTCCTGGACGGATACCGTTGCTTATTGAAAATTTTAGGAACCTGGATCGTCTGGTTATTAACGCACTCAAAAAGTGGTCAGAATTTCCGATCAAAGGGAATAGTTTGATCAAATGGATTAAAGCTCGAAATGCGAACCAGACATCGAACCGTATATCCTGCTAATGATTAAATCTCGTAGTTGATCTTTCCACCGTGAATGATTTTCTTCTTTTCAAAGCGATCAATTTAAGAATTGTTCGTCTTTAATTGAAATTGTATCTGACGTCTTTTTTAAATAATTTGACATTTGGACAGAAATCGTGCGAATTTGATAACAAATGTTTGACACAGTTGATTGCATAATCAACTGTGTCAATTGAAATTTTATGTAATGTATGTAGGTGATAAGATTATCAATGTTGAGTAAAATAGTTCACTATCTAATTCCAAAATATAAATCTGCCAATAATTGAGCTTATACGATTTTACTAACGCACAATTACGTTATAAATATTCAAACATCGTTGCTAGAGAATCATTTAAATCAGATCGACCAATTTTTTGGTAACAGAGTGCTTGATATAACCGTATCGCATTATACTATTCATTGAGTATTAATTTTCTTAGAAAGCTTTAGAAATTAGAGCGTTTACTTGTCGAATGGTTTAATTCAAAACTGTTTCTGCGATCCATTTCGAATAATACAAAGCACGTTTCGAGGAAAATCGTGACTAACGCGAATAAAATGTCGAGATTCATTCTACTCTCAAAAAGCAAACAATTTTTTTCAAGAAATTGTATACAGATTATGCAATCAATTCTAACTAAAATTTTCTCCAAGTAAAATCGATTGAAAAAGAAAGGAGATAAATGTCAGCTTCGCGTGTGAAAGGAGATAGATAAAAGCATCGTTCGAACGATGGACATTTTTTAATTATCGTCAGAATTGTTATTTGACGCTCTGAGGCAAGAATTATGGCCATTGATGTTTGAATAGTGTACATACAGTCAAAATTAAACCAATCAATCGTAAAGAATCTAGATTACGATGATTGTGAAGTATTTATATTTATATTAAACATTGAGGATATACCTATTTCCAATAAAAGATAAATTATATAAAATATATTTTATAATATGTATCCATTCATTTTATCGCGTCGATACTTTGTCAATTTGAGAAATAATCTGCAAATTTACTTATTTAAATTTCGAATGATAAAGCTACTTAGGAAAATTGCTTGCAAATGCAATTAATACATTTAATTTTGTCGCAATATGCAAATTACATTAATTTGCAATATGCAATTAAGAAGATATATCCTTTCCTCCTTTTTCCACAAGAATTTCCATCGTGTGAAGTTCTCAAACTTGTACTATCGTGTTAAGTAAGAAGTTTGATCATTTTCAACGATGAAAGCATTATTATTCAACGCCTCAGTGGCAGTTTCATGAAAATTGTCACCTGAAATTTTCTCTCACACGATGAACCACTCCATTTCGATTTACATCATGCACATCTTGCATCAAAATATTATTTATTTTTATCTCTAGAATTGAAAATAACATAACATTTAAAAATAACAAAATAACATCTCTCAAAAAGATCTCAACGCACGTATAATTTCATTGTGATTACGAGGTAAAAAAATAGCAAAAAGCTATCGGTTTCCTACACAATGGTCGATTCGAGAGCGCTATTGTTCTTTATTCTAGGCAATTCCCAGCCCCATTCATTGTCAAGTTTTATTTGCTGTCGCGATGCAGCGAAACCTTAGATCGTGGCCACTCTTTCAAGTTTTTTTTAATTTTGTAAGACTGTAAATTTGTACAAAATGTGATCCACCTTGGTTAGTTCATAATGAAATTTCGTAAGGCCATCGGCAAGCATTTTTACATATCGGTCCTCGTTTTTCCTCGCTCAGCTTCTCATGTAATTTCACTTTGATTTATTAAAAATTGTTTAGTTTCTTCCACCACTTGTATTTAATATTAAGAATACGAAGGAAAAGATTATTTTTAGAGACGAGTTATTCCGGAATAACTTCTTTCAAACTATCGCACGTGTCACTTCAA
Organism: Frieseomelitta varia; assembly: GCF_011392965.1. Classification (NCBI taxonomy): domain Eukaryota; kingdom Metazoa; phylum Arthropoda; class Insecta; order Hymenoptera; family Apidae; genus Frieseomelitta; species Frieseomelitta varia. The sequence continues at coordinate 302,836 of NW_025108973.1, forward strand.
AATTATTTATTAGCTTCTATCTTTCTGTTATGTATTATATTATTATGAGACAACATTGCACATTAGTATTGCGATAATCACAGCAATTATTAATCGGAACTTGATCTCTGACTCTCCCAAGTGTAAAAATACTCGTACGATAAAGGCTTGAACGTACAATCGATACTTTTTTTTAAATTTTGTATAATGTACAAATAAATAAAATTATTACAGATATTGCACGAGTTTAAATTGTTCAGTATTGCCAATACTTCATTAATTTTTATTTCATCGCACCTGGCTACTAAATTAAGCAATGCTGTGAAATTTCCCATTTTTCATGGAATTTTCAAAACCGCGTTAACCTTTCTCCACCTTTCTTCAACCAAAGTATCAGAACACTTGAAACTCTCTGAAACTTCTCATGTATCTGAAAGTACGGTTTCCTGTACGCAGCGTATACTTTCTTTCTCTTATTTTGTTGAATAAAAATGTGCACTCCTTGATGCACGTTCGTTGCACAATTAACAAGAAGAACAAGTGCAATTAGATAATTTCGAGAGTAGATTTGCCATCGTTTTCTTTTTCGCCGGTTTTACGCGTTCGGCAGGGGCAATTTCTCACCAAAGGAACGCGTTATCCTTGCAAGAAATTTAATTAGTTTCCAAGAGTGGTTGTCCATTGTCTCTTTTATTCGCAGCGACCTGTGGATGACGTGCGCCGAACTTCATTTACATTCCGCCAGTTAAGAATCCCCCTTGGAAATAAACAGAGAGATAACGTATTTGCGAACTATTCGATGCTAGCGCGATTTTCATCAAAGTTCGAACGAACCAGTTAAATTTTATCTAATTTCTCTAATTTATACGTACGGAATTCCAAATCCTCGATTACTTCAATCATGGGAACTGACTAGTTAATTCTTGCTTTGAAACAAGTCATTGAATTAAAAAATTAAATTTCTAATATCTAACGTTTCATATTACATCGCCATGAACGATGTGAATGTTTGTTTCTTATATTGTTTCTTATATTGTCTCTGTTAAGAAAAGGGGAAAAAAATCAATCTTTTCGTTAAGTTTTTGAATAGGAAAAGCTTTAAATAAAAAAATTGTAGAATTGTTCGCCGATCGTATTGTAAAAATTTTTGCCTCCGTAGGCAATACAAGTCGTTCAAGTCACGAGCGAAGTTCCTTTGAACTAAAGTTCTTTTTTTCTTTTCCTTTTTTGAGAAATCCTTTAAAGATTTGATTGAAAATATTTCTTCATATCTTTTAAAAGCCTAGACTATTAAAAAAATTAAATGTTGTAGTATACTTATTAGCGAAGAATTAAATACTTGAAAATCTAATTAATTTGCTTTCCAATATCTAAAAATTTTTAAATCTCTTCTTACGAACTTTCGGCAGTAAATACTCAAAAGATTTACATTCATAGTATTATCGACCGACGTTTCATAAGACACAGTTCGGAACTGAATGGTAAAGCGTGCAAGGTTTATCAAAATGCGAATTCAAATGTGATCTGCGATGAGGACCTTCTTCAAGACATCGCGGTGGCTTTTATCGCCGATCAGTAATTTCCGTTGAAGAGAAAATGCGATGAGAGTCTGCTAAAAGTGAATTCGAGTACACACATTCGAAGACAATACCTCCCAATACCCTATTAGAGTTGAATAATAATTTGATTGTTTAATTTAAACATATATTTTGCAGTTGATAGGCTTGCGTGTGTCTGTAAGAATACTTTATATCTGGGTTTTTGTGGAAATTTCATTAGCGCCCTTAGTGGTTAAGAATGAATTTAATATCGCGTTAAAAGGCAGAAGAATATCAGTAGATATCGTTTATCGCATACCTAAATATTGATTGAAAGTCAATAGTGGACAAGTTAATTAAAGTTGGCGGTCTAAATGAATTTTTATATCCGAAAGTTTTATCGAATAGACTGGTTTTTTTAACGTCATTCAAGAGCCAAATAATTTGATCGAAATTTGTTCGTAGACTTTACTTATCATGATATTTATTTATCGGAAATAAATTATAAATGTATTAGTTAATCAACGTTCAAAAAGTGAATCTTTCGAGAAATAAATACCAAAATAATAAAATCACTCGTTTACAAATAAACGTTACAATGCATATTTTTCCGATATCAAATAAAACAAATCCCTCGCTGTCTCTCGTGAATAAATCATGCTTTTATCGATGAATTGACAATAATTGTTCGTCAACATTCTCATCTCAAATTATTTCCATATCCATAGAACTCCCTCAAAACAATCGAAATTTCTGCTCCAAACTGAAATAATTGACAAACAACGGTAACTCACAACAATTCAAACTCTACTTGTAATTAGCATTAATTCAACGTTCTGCTGGCGATTCACGTTTTCGCAACGCGTTGAGAAATCAGTATCAACCTAATATTACGTTATTATTTTATCATCGTTCCGAATTGTCAAGAGTAATTTAAATTCGACGAGCATATATTAAAAACCGATCTCGAATGACCTTTTACACTCGAACAGTTTACAGTCCACCTACGTGAGTGCTGTTACCATTAAATTTAGACGTCTGTTAGCCCGTTCAAAATCGAGCTGGTTGAAGCGAGGATAATTTTCTCGAAATTTGATAGTTTCCAACGATTTCGTCGAGTTTCGCGTAACAGGGTTAATATTCTGCGTATTAAAACGATTTACGACTTCCGACGACGACTTCCACCTCCTCCCACCTCCTCCGCCCCCTCGCAGTGTCCTGCACCGTCCGAAATGGTCCAACCGGTTAAATTCCCCTCGCGTGTGGATTCGCGGCCTCGACTCTCACGTTCCGGGAATCAAACGATAACGAAAGGTCACATCTTTTGCCGGATTACATGCGAGACTAGCTCGTCGAATTTTCACACGAACGGACAGCCATTCAAACTACAGAGACCTGCCCTTGCTACATCGTCAACCGTGATCCATTCCTTCCTTTCAACTGCATTCCTTTTTTCATCCCCTTTGGGAACGTCACTGACAGTTTACGCGCGATAAGCTGAAAAATGTGACTCGCGCGGTGCCCTTGATAGTCCGGACATGTGATGAAAGATATTTGATCTTTTTATAACTCGCGACTTTCAATCCGGGAACGAGGATCGGAGCTTGTTGTCGGGCAAATCGCTTTCGAAAGTTGATTGTATTTTTGCATTTGGCGTTCCTTGTATTTACACATATTGGAAAGATTTACGAAATTGCTTCTGGAAAATGGCCGACAGATTTATCCTTTCTCTGATTTGTGACTGAGTCCAGCTGGCTAAATCGATGAACTCCAGAAATTGGAAAGTACAGAAAATATTTCTTTTTAATCTTTGATTATTGAAGCTTATGCAACTACTATAGAAAATCTCACAGATCGTTAATATTTGCTACAATTCTTCTCGAAAAGATACGAGCGAATAAATTTGCAGTTATTACCTGAATAAAATTAGGAAAATAATTTTAGAAAATCGACTCCTACGCGTGGTACTGAAGTGCAACATCTGTGTTTGCAGAAATAATTTACTAATGCAACGTTAATTTCTGTGCAAAAAGAAACGAATTCTAGACTTTTATGGCATTTGTGCGGTACATTATCAGTCGTAAATTCGAATTTTATTTAACAAGGCATAAAAATTCACCGGTAGATTGGTAATTGCACGTATGTATGTACATACACACTATATACGCTATCGTGAGAAACGTTCGTCAAACAGTTTTGTCGATATTTTCTCGGTCTGTTGGTGCAAGTGACAAGAATAAATCACGATACACGTGTCCCAGGGACTAGTGCGATTCACATCAGGTGACAACATGCGGCGTTCCTATAGTCGTGATTAATATATTTTTTTTATAACAGCCTGCTCCTATCATTTACTAAAGAGAAGAAAATATTATATAGAATTTATATTAGTTTATCAAACTGATATCAAACTCGAACATTTACACAAATTTATGTTCTTATAAATAAAGCGAACAAAATGGAACTTGAGCAGAGATTTGTCTCGGTTGTTATGATTTTAAATATTTTAAAACATTGATGTATTTTTCGCAACTTTAAATTGCAGCTTGTACAAATACGTATCTACAATCTGGGAATTAGACTTTAACTTGAAGATAAATAAAACCAATTTCAAATTCACTTTTAACAAATGTACAAGTGTCTGTCTACAACTTAGATAATTAGATGATTCTAATTTGAAGACAAGTTGAAACCTCTGTGAAATTGTTTTATTAAACTTCTGCGATCTATATATTTGCCAACAAATTTTCTCAACGTCGCAGGAAAATTCCCGCGTCATTTCAAAGCGCCAAGGAAATCTTTATTCTTCGCGTATCATCGACGCAATCTCATTTTCTACCTGTCGAGTATGATCTCATTCGCAATATTACAACGTCGGTGCGCGAGTTGTAGGTTTAGAGGAGCGTTAAATCGATTTACGATAGGCGCGCTCTTCAAACGATTACTTAAAAAGAGCACGCGACGCGCGACGCGTCGCAATACGAAAAAGGCGGTAAAAATGGGAGGACAAGTGCACGTAGAATGCAGGTAATTGTATGTAAAGGAGGGGGAAACGCGCCTAGGGAATGCGAAATGCGTCTGCCGATCCTTACACAGAAGAAGAAACCATGTATCTCGAGTGGCTGTTATCGAGACATGTTCTGGAAAATTGGAAAACGCTTTGTCACTTGTCGTTGCACCCTGTCCGAACGATTTCCGGCCTATCTGTCGGTAAATTCTAATTGACAGAACTCCATATCGAATCAATTTCACAAACGGATGAACTTGAATATTACAGAATCGTTTCACAATTTTATAAATTGTTCGCCTTTGTGTTTCATAGTTCTTTTTTTAATTTCATTTCAACTTCGTAAATAAATAAATAACAATATTAATAAAAATTTACTTAGGCAGAATCTTGCAAAAACTGCTTGCAAAACTGTTGTTGTTATCGTTATTTTGTTAAACATAGTACTCTCGTACTATGTAAAACGAGAGTAAAAGGAAATATCGATTCCTTTTTAAGAAAGAAACTAGAAATATTATGGCTTGATCGATGAAGTTGGTTGTTTTCTTTGACAGGGATGATTTTCGCTCCATTAATTTCGTCGGTATTTCCCCGAGGTCGTTCCTGATTTATGTAACGAAACGAGAAACTCGATGATTGAAATAACTCGAGGGTAAACCACGAAATTAAGCCAGAAAGTTTAAAAATTCATCCAGGTCGAAATCAGGCTTAAGGAGTCATCGTCTTTAGGGGTTTGGCATTCCGGGAATGAGTTTTAGAATTTCACTCTTTGACGGATTGACATTCCTGCCATCTTTACATACACGAGATGTTAGACTTGTAAAGATTGTTGACTTTGAGGAAGCTTATGACAAACTTCGCGGAATACTTCACCAGCGAACTATGAAATTTCCTTTAATATTATCTATAATTTTAAAACTGTTTCATTGCTTTGATAATAATGATATTACGAAACTGAACAATTACTTTTCTTTTCTTTATATATTTCATAATTAAGATTGAAACTTTATCATTGTTTTCATTATTGATATTAAATATTCATTGTCACGTATATTATCATATTTTTCAATTACAATTACATACGATTCTAATTACAAAAAGAAAAGATTTGATTGGAAAATCTAATTGGATTTAATGAAAATACAATTATTATACAATATTAAAATATACATATACATAGATAAAATAATTTCCACTTAAGTTAGATTTGTGGTCTAATATTCAAAATGGAATAGAATAATAATCACTGTGTAACCTGTTGAACACGAACGAAGCTACATAAATGTAAATAAATTGTATTGTTTGCAAAAACAATAATTTCAAGTGAAATGAATAGAATAAATAACTGAGCTTAGTTTATTATAATAACACGGTGGTTTCATTAGATAATTCGTTGAAATATTCGTTTAACTTCTACATAGTAGCCAAGTGCCGCTTTAGGAATGCAATTTAATTTAGGTGGCCAAGGGTAACGTTGTTATACGTGTATGAAGAAAATGAGGGTGATGTGGGTAGATTTAATGAGACACGTTCTTGATTATTAGCGACAATACTGCAATCTGCTGTCGCTAATGATCTTAAGATTATCAAAATGACACGTATATAACATCTGTGACGCACACAATTTTTTTCAATAAAAAGAAGAAATATCATTCACTTTCAGTCATTTTTAAGTAAAAATAAAATTTGTTTACTTGATGTTAAATTTAAATCTCAATAGTACTTTAATCCCTTTTGATTTAATTATCTAATTGTAAAAATTAAATTATAATATCCTACGTACATGTATATTACAAGTAAAGATAGTGAAAAATTTCTTTTTGTTTCCTCAGAATGTTTAATTTTATTCTTTGGCAAAATTTAATTACTTTACAAAGCAGTCTACTTCGAATTATTTATTTTAGCTACAATGTCAAATTGAGTTTATAGTTTACTGAAATTTTAAATTACTTTTAATAACTTTGGAATTAAATTCGTTCCCTAACTTTCTACGAAAAAGATTTAAAATATTTTGCTTATATAAAATTTTTTACTAACAGAATTTATTTAACAGCGTTATTTTACGTGAAAAGAAATCGTGAGTTTACGTGGAAAGAAATTAAAGTCAAAATTTATGTTTACCGATGGGGATTGGTTTTGAAACGTAGGAAATCTGACATTCTGTTTAGGTTAATAATTATGTTAAATGCTGCGTAAGAGATTAACATTTCAATGGCATTGCATAGAATGTCAAATGCATTGTACATTTCTCCTATTATGCATGAAACTCACCGATTTGTATTATTCATAAGTTCTATAAGATATTGACGAACGTTCTAATTATTCATGGTACAAATACGAAGTTTTTAAATGAAATCACAATAGAGAAGAATTGAGGAACTGGAAAATATTTTCCAATAAAATATACGATATCTCTTAAATATAAAATTATTACGAATCGCGATTCGGCGGTAAATTTCCGGAATAGTACATGTCGCGAACCGAATTGTTATCCCAGTTTTAGGTCAGTCCACTAAAGATAAATTGACAATCAAATACCGTTTCATTATAATATGAATTTCAATTGTAATATATTTGTATTTAAATTAATAAGCAGAAGTATTTATAATAATTTTATTTTGACATTTAATTCTTAATGAATGTGCAGCACTTTGCAGGGAAAAATACAACATATTTCCGGCTAAGAATTAAATTTTATTAATTTAATATTTTCAATCTAAATATAATTTGATTATTAAGGTAGAATAACATTTTAAATCAAAAATAATCATTGAATGAGAACGGTTCTAAAATATATTATATTTTAAAAATGTTTCATTTGAAAGGTGAATTGTCACCGTTTTTCATCGATTTTTCTTACAGTTTTAGCGTGATAAATACTTTTGCTTTATTATAAGTTGGTGTGTAATGAAGCTCGTGTAATATCAAGTAAGTCGAGTGCGCGAAATTGCTGTTTAGTTTCACGATATGCAGTTAACGTCCTCGACATTTGTTCCAACTTCATAAAATGTCTGTACCCACCAGAAGGCGTAAAGCTGTGTACCGTTGATTACACTACTTCCTTTTTAATTAAATATAATTAATTAAATTTATTTCATTTGTGTAATTTGATTACTTTACTATTATTATTTAAGTATTTTTTTTCGTTTTTCATAATATCATTATTCATTTCAATTATAATATATTATAATATAATTATTTAAATTTAAAAATGAAATAAATATTACAGTATATATAAAGAATAGTATATATAAAGAAAATGACGATTAATATGAAAACATCAATTAATAAAAATTTATTTTATTTTAATATTAAAGGTATCCTTCTCCTAATAACGTTCTCTAATAACGTTCAAACCTATTAAACCACAGATGTATTTGCTTTGCTTATGATTGTGAGATTGGATTAGTGTTGCCGAGCTCGTTAAACTAGCTCAATGGAATATATATATATTCCATTGAGTTACATATATATATATATATATATATATATATATATATATATATATATATATATATATATATATATATATATATATATATA